>NW_011888814.1:3779100-3787803 GCF_000151845.1 Pteropus vampyrus | reverse complement strand
AGCTTCTGTTGACAGAAAGCCCTGCTCTCATGCTTGGCAGTTTCTTGCTTTAGAATTATCCAAGTAAGGTGGGACAATCCAGCCCCCTTCTAAGACTTGATTTTTGTTTGTTTTTCTTGCATTTTTATCGCTCCTTTGCACTGAAGGAGAATTGGTTTGTATCACAATCCCTTTGATTAAATCAGAACCCCCAGAATAGCTCTGGAGTCTACTTCTGCTCAAGACTACAAGTGATTACTAAAGAAAGCATATTATATCTCTCAGTTTAATCTATAAAGCTCAAGATCTCACCTTGGATTCAGATCAGGAATGCTTCAAATCCCAGCTACATCAATCAGTGTCTGCCCTTGCTAAAAGACACTGACAGGCATTTCTAGACATTCAGGCATCTCTGCAGTTTACGGTCTACAAAAGAAAGGAATTCTAGAAAGGAAAATATCTGCGATTCTTTTCTGCTAGTTGATGTATGATGTAGCATAATTGAGAATATAGTTTATAAAAGTTATTAAAAATTATTTAATTCCAATATTAGACATAGCAATAATTATTAATAACCAGAATTAAAGTTTTCAGCATTGCTATAATAGTTTATTCATATGGGCAGGAAAAATACAGGTGCTTTATCGTAAGTTCCAGTTTCTTAGTGCCTGTGTGATAAGTTTTAAATATTCTTAATATCACTCCTGTGTATAGAATGTATATGGGAACACATGGTTTGACCTACCTCATAATTATATTCACCTTTTTCTGAGATGCTCCATAATGGATTTTACTGAACTTAATTACATTTAAGAAGAGAAAATCAACTAACCTTTTTCTTCCAAGTGCTCTATCATATGTCAAAGCAATAATATAATAGGAGTATGAAATAGATTAATAGCATTTTGCTTTGGGGCTGGATTGTTCTGTCAATAATTCATCCTATAATGAATAATTAACAGATGAATAATGAATAATTAAAAAAGAGTCAAGTTAAAAAAGATAAATTTATCTTTAAAATATAGCAAACTCCTCTTATAGATAGAGTTGTCAAGTGCATTAAACAATAAATTAGAGGTCATGAAGACTTTCTTCAGAGCTCTTTTCAGAACTAGACTTTGAAATCCTTTGGGACTTTTATCATAAAACCCTCTTTTCTGTTTTAATAACATGGACAACAAGTATATATCTCTTACGTGAACTATTTCAACATGTATTCTCTGTTTTATTCATTTATCACATAAGTGGCCTTGTATTATCCCTAAATAAATATATTTGATCATTGTTATCTATATTTTTATATGTGTTCCCAACTGGACTGTGAGTTTTTTAGACCTGTTTGAACCTTCAGTGCCTCCCACCGTGTGTAATTAAGAATAGATATGAATAATGATGATGAAGACGATAAGTGTGCCTCTTAGAGTTTTAAGGGAGAAGTAATAAGAATGACAGTAAGCTGCATTCATAAGTTGAAACTTAAAAGGGTTATAAACAATTTACAGGGGATAGAGTAGAATTTTAATGTGAAAAATGCCTAAAATAAATGAAATGTATGGTGTTTGGTTTTCAAGTATTGTATTTTAAAATGTCTTTTTTTTTTTGAAGCAGAAAGAAAAATTGATATAAAGCTCGCATTTCTGGTAACTAATCAGTTTGTGATTATACATTATACTTTTTAAAAATAAGGTTTACTGCATGCAAATTAAAATAGTTATTTAATTTGGATAAAACAAAAATAATGATGATTTTATTTTAAAACCAAACTGGACATTACCACAAGACATATTTGGTGAAACTCCCCCTCCCATAAAAAGAGGTTCATTTATTCATCTGGAGCATGTCATTTAAACTAATTATATAAACTAACTCATATAAATCTGTTAAATGCATTACCAGCTAGATTTTTGAATGGTTAAATAATTTACATCCAGTCTTTGAATTTACTTGCTGGAAGACAGAAGTGTTCTTGAACAAATGGACTGTCCTTTAGCATAGCCTAGTGGCTAAGTGACAGTATTAACTTAACTTGCAGAAATACTATCCCTGTTTTTATTAAATGACGTTTTCTTAATTCAAATGATATTATCGCACTTTTAAAAAAAAGCAAAATAAAATAGAACTAATAAAACAATGACTATTATGACAATACATCTACAATTGGGAAAGAAAATGCAACTGGCTGGGACAAGTAGTGGAGGCATTATCACCAGGATCTGTCAGAAGTCTGCAGGCAACTGATTATTTTCTAGTTAAAAATGAATGAATGAAAACTTCATGAGTATGTGATTATAGGAGAGTTTTGTCTTAGTTAAGACTTAGTAAGATAAAATTGTAGCCAAATCGCTGGCACATAAATCTCATATTTCTCTTTGTGTAGTCATGCTTGGCTATTTAAACATTTGTTGATGAAAAGATGTATTGAAATATATTGAAATTATCATATATAAAGTCTGCATTTAATTTACATCATAAAGGTATAAAAGACACTGGGCCATATCTTGCTGCAAGGGAGGAACAACCGTTCAGCTTCCAACAGAAAGCACAGGATAAGCTGCGTTTTTGTTGCCCCTGCTTTCCCATGCAGAGGGCCAGCCAGGCGTTTGAGGGCTGAGCCGTCATACCTACGGAAACTTTCAGCCGTATACGTACAATTCATACATGGCACTTGCTCCCGTAGTGAAGTGACTGCACTCTAATTAAGTTGCATTATTTTGATTCTGATTTAAGGTGTATGAACTTCAACTAGGGGACAGTCTGATGGCCAAAGGGAGGAAAATATTTTGTCAAGATGGCATTTGCTTGGAGGATCCAGGCATTTATAGAAAGTGCAAGTCTGTTTTTTCTCCTCAGGAAAAATTGATTTCTCATTTTAAATCGACCTTTTAGAATGACTTTACTCCATGTCCTTGTCTAAAATAACCATGTTTTGACATCTGGCCTTCACTTGAAACTATATGTGTAGGTCTCTTTGCATTCCTAATTAGAATTTACCTCATTTTATCTTATCCTAATTTTATAGAAATCTCACTTCTTACTGCCTTGCCAAAACTTCTGACAGTGTGTTTGCTAGGTCGTTAATACATAATTGATTCTTTTACAAATACAACTTTCAGAAGAGAAGTCTGTCTTTGGTCCTGTATGATCTTGTTGTAGTCATTGTAGAATGAAGAGAAGTATAAAAAAAAAGGCATTTCTTTTTCCAGATGCCTTAATATTTAGCTCATTTTCTGTATGGTAATTTAAATTATTAAGAACTATATTTTTCATATTAAATTACTAGTAGTTAATATAAGGTATAATAATATAGAAACATTTTCAAACGTAGCTTTAATGATCATTAAACTAGTTGTTTTAAGTTATACTCCTTTGAAAAACTTCTCTGATTTCTCCTGGAATAAATTAAGCTTGAATATGGCTCTCCATTCAGCACCCTTTAATCTCAGGAATTTTCTCCAGGGGAGTAACATCTTAACATACATTGTTTTCATCTCTTTTCATGTATCAACTGTTTTCTTTTGCTTTTAGACACCCATCAGTGTCACATCTGAGCATCCTAAATAAAGGAACCTTAGGCCAAATAATAAAAGATGGAATAAAGGGGGGTTATTCTTTTTCTTTCAGAAACCACAGACCATGTTCATAGGTTATTTTATTTTTTTCTTATTTTTTATTAAATTTATTGGGATGACATTGGTTAATAAAATTATATAGGTTTCAAGTGTACAATTCAATGATAAATCATCTGTATATTGCATTGTGTGTTCAACATCCAGATTCAAATCTTCCATCACCATATATTTGACCCCCTTTACCCTTATATTGTGATTAATTTGGGGCACTTTAAAAGAAATTATGGTGAAAACTATTTAGAAATACTATAAAATTTTATAAACAGTTCATGTACAGAATTATAGAAGTTTCATTTTCTTAACTGATGCCTTACTATAAAATGTTTGTAGTGTGTGCTGACAATACTTTTTATTCCTTTGCACACAGCCAGCAATTTTAAAATATTAACACTGAGTTAATAAAGCAAAAATCTTGGCCTCGTTAAATGCTCGAGCATTGTGAGAGGTCAACAGAAATTTGGACATTATTTAAATATCTTTTAGTTCATTCCTCTGATACATGTAGCTGAGTGGTGGCACAGGTGGAGGACCATGCAATAATAGTTATGTAGAATAAGCAATAGTTTAAGAACCAAGTCACTTATGTTTTGATCTCAGTTCTGTCACTAACTTGGGTAAGTCACTGCGTCTTTCTTGGCCTCGGTTTGCTCAGTTGCTAAAGGAGACATTGGACTAGAAAAATGAATGGCTCCTTAGTCCCTTGGAATTTATGACTCAGCGAATCACTTCCTCCCTCATTTCTCCAGGAGCATGTTCCACTCGTTCACAGCATGCCTCCCATATAGAAGATGCACAGAGTTTTGGGACAATAGAAGTGGTGGAAATGGATGTAACCTGGAGAGAGAGGACAGATTTGGGTATTTGACTCTTCTCAAGGCAGTAAAAGGAAGTATGAAGACAGACTGAAACAATAGGCTTCTTTATGTAAGATTAATTTGAAAAATACACATTATAGAATTGTTTATACTCTGACAGTATTAAGAAACAGATGCATATAAATATTCAGAAAGGAAATACACTAAACATGCTAAATAAAACAATGCAACAGTGGGTAAAATTTTGTTTTCCAGATTTTCTGTGATATAGTTATACATTTATGATGAAAAAATGTAAATGTAGTTACCAAACTAAAAAATAAATGTTTTCTTTCAATTAAAAATAGTTAAATTTGTTTTACCAAAAACCTGACTATTAGGGAAATTCATTTGAGAAGATTCCTTAAGGTGAGCCTTGAAGAATGACTCTTGACCATCTAATATTTAAAGGAGCAGCGTGGTTTAGGAATGTGAGCTCTGGAGCCAGACGGCTGGTCTTCAAATCCTGGCTTCATCACTTAGTAGCAATAGGATCTCGGGAACGTTATGAAATCTCTCTGTGCCTCAGTTTCCTCATCTGCCAAATGAAAATTAGTAGAACCTACCTCATAAAATCGTTTGGAGGAGTAATGTTTTAGTATGTGTAATATGCTTACAACAGTGGCTGGTAGCTTACAGTAATACTCAACATGTTTAATCTATTGATAAAACCTTAAAAAGGATGTTGCATTGTGTGTTCAACCTATCTTTGAGTTGAGGTACTATTAAAAGAAGGAAAAATAAATATAAATATTTAAAATATGAAACAAAAAAAGCACCTAAAAAAGTAAGGCGCTATTTCCATCTTACCCCCAACTTCTGACCCCTTTTCCTCTTGTTTCTTCTCAAGCACTTTCTCAAGCAGGGGAAACGTGAGCTGGGAGACCTGGGCTCCAGCCAGCTCTGCTGTCGGGTTGCTTCAGGTTGCTGTATCACGGGCCTCCTTAATTTCTTCATCTTTAAAGCAACATATTGAGCTCATTAAGAGATCTTTAGGTTCTTTTCTAGCTCTGAAATCTATTTCTTTTAGTTCTTGATCTTAAACCTAAAATAGATCTCTCTTCCCGGAAAGTAAGGTGGAAGTGTTCACATTCCCACGTAGGTTGGAAAAAGTTAAATGATTTTCAAGCCACATTTTTCTCCATAAACTGGAAGCAACATAGAAAGTAGTTAAGACACAAGCTTTGGAGTTAGACCTGGGTTCAAATTCTAGCCCCCTTTTTTTTTTTTTTATGTGAACTCGACTTCTCATAGCCTCACTTTTCGCAACCCTAAAGTTGGCCTGTCCAGAGCATGAAATGAGGTATACTCATAAAGTGTGTAGTTAAGTGCCTGTTACATAGTAAGTGCTCATTTAATAACAATCACTATTAAAATAAACATTATTTTTTTTAAAAAATGTAGTCCTATGAACTATAGTAAGACCTTCTGAGATTTTAACCACATTATTTGATTTTATTCAGAAGAAAATGTTCAAAGACAGATGGGAAAATAGAAGTGTACAAATCATCCCTAATTCTTTGAGAGTATAAAAGTTATGTCTCCTGTTAGAGCCCTCTGCTTAACTGATTGGCTTTAATTTACATTTTTATTTGACAGCTATTATTTTTTTTCTCTCTGTGTGCCTGTGTGCATTGTGCTACTACCTATATTTTGTCTTCTCTCTGTCCAAAGGGAGAAAAATGAAAATATTACATAAGAGCTCTCAACTGCGTGTAAGGAGCTGACTTAAACGATTTATATATTTATATAACAAAGAAGCTCGAATTATAAAAACAAAACACCTGGCAATTATTTCAAAGCAAGTGAGAAGAATAAGACAGAACTTCCTTTGTTTTAGCCTAATTCAGTCAATCTTATAAGTGACAAATGCTTTCAAAGTATGATGTTTTAAATAATTTGTGGTGTCTTTTGTACGTTTACAGTAATTGCTAGTGTTACTTTTAATTTTCTTGCCTAAATCATTAAGCAAGTATTAATTCTACATAACTCTACACAGTCTATTAGGTTTTACTAGTTGCAATATTAAAAATTTATCCACTTTTTGATAAGTTGTTGGTCTCAATAATTTATACATACCAAATAGTTTTAATTTCATTTCAGCTATTTCTTGTTTTAAATTATAGTTTTATGCATGCTTAATTTAAGGTGCGATTGATAAGCTTACTCATTATTTACTGACTCAAGACTTTTATTTTGTAGTTACCATAGCACTCAAGACATTCCTGAATTAAATAATTAGTCTAATTATATGTGTTAATGTTTTATGAAAGTACTCACTGGGAGAGATTGGTGTCATTGAGATTGGGGTTCTGAAGCTGCTGCTTGAATGTTTTCAGCTGGTTCCTGGTACAAGACCTTGGAGGTTGCCGATGCTATTAGAGCATCATCTTACCTCACATCTACTCCCCTCACTTCTGTTGGGTCTCTAATCAAATGTCATTTTCACAGAGAGACCCATCCTGACCATCTCACAGAGACAAGTGCCCTTCACTCCTCATTTCCAGATTTTCTTCTTAACCTGCTGTCTGACTGTCTGTCTTTCTGTCTGTCTCTCTCTTTCAATTACAGTTGACATTCAAGGTTATTCTATATTAGTTTCAGATATACAGCATAGTGGTTAGATATTTATGTAATTTATGAAGTGATCCCACCAATTAGTCTAGTATCCACCTAGCACTGTGCATAGTTATTATAGTATCATTGATTATATTCCCTATGCTGTACTTCATATCCCCGTGACTATTTTGTAACTAATTTGTACTTTTTAACCTCTTCACCTTTTTCACTCAGCTCCCTAAACACCCTCCTCCCCTCTGGCAACCATAAGTTTATTCCCTGCATCCATGAGTCTGTTACTGTTTCGTTTGTTCATTTATTTTGTTCTTTAGGTTCCACAAATAAGTGAGATCCTATGATATTTGTCCTTCTTAGTCTGGCTTATTTTACTTAGCATAATACCCTCTAGGTCCATCTATGTTGTCCCAGTGGTAATATTTTATTCTCTTTCATGGCCGAGTAATATTCCATTGTATATATGCACCACATCTTCTTTATCCAATTATCTGTTGGTGAGCACTTACATTTCTTTTGTGTCTCAACTACTGTAAATAGGGCTGCAGTGAACATAGGAGTGCAAGTGTCTTTTCTAATCACTTTTCGGGGTTTCTTTGGACAAATACCCAGCAGTGTAATTACTGAGTCATAAGGTAGTGCTGTTTTAAATTTTTTGAGGAACCTCCAACTGTTTTCATTTATGCCTGTACCAATTTGCAATCCCATCAACAGTGCACTAAGGTTTGCTTTTCTCCAAATTCTTTCCAACACTTGTTTATTCATTGATGATATCCATTCTGACAGGCGTGAGGTGACACCTCATTGTGGTTTTCATTTGCATGTCTCTGATGATTAGTGACGTTGAACATCTTTCCATGTCTATTGGCCATCTGTATGTCTTTTGGAGAAATGTCTGTTCAGATCTTCTGACCATTTTTCAATTAGATTGTTTTTTGGTTTTTGTTTTTTTGGTATTGAGTGGTATGATATTAACCCTTTACAGATGTATCATTGGCAAATATCTTCTCCCATTTAGTAGGCTTTTTGTTTTGTTGATGGTTTCCTTTCCTCTGCAGAAACTTTTTAGTTTGATGTAATCCAATTTGTTTATTTTTTTCTTTTGTTTCCTTCACCCGAGAACATACGTCAGAAACAATATTACTACGAGTAATGTCAGAGAGTTTACAGTCTATGTTTTCATTTAGGAGTTTTATGGTTTCAGGGCTTTAACTCTTTAATTCATTTTTCAGTGTATTCTTGTATATGGAATAAGAAGGTAGTACAGTTTCTTTCTTTCCTTCTTTTTTTTTTTTTTGCACGTATCTGTCTAGTTTTTCCAACCACATTTATTGAATAGACTCTCTTTACTCCATTGTTAATTCTTACCTCTATTGTCATAGATTAAATGACCACATAGGCATAGATTTATTTCTGGGCTCTCTATTCTGTTCCATTGATCTATGTGTCTGTTTTTATGCCAGTGCCATGCTGTTTTGATTACGGTAGCCTTGTAGTATAGTTTGATATCAGGTAGCATACCTTTAACTTTGTCCTTCTTATTCAAGATTGTCATGCTTATTCAGGGTCTTTTGTGGCTTCATATAAATTTCAGAATTATTTGTTTTAGTTCTGTGAAAAATGCCATTGGTGTTTTGATAAGGATTGCATTGAATCTGTAGATTGCT
>NW_011888814.1:3756404-3778315 GCF_000151845.1 Pteropus vampyrus | reverse complement strand
GACCCATCCTGACCATCTCACAGAGACAAGTGCCCTTCACTCCTCATTTCCAGATTTTCTTCTTAACCTGCTGTCTGACTGTCTGTCTTTCTGTCTGTCTCTCTCTTTCAATTACAGTTGACATTCAAGGTTATTCTATATTAGTTTCAGATATACAGCATAGTGGTTAGATATTTATGTAATTTATGAAGTGATCCCACCAATTAGTCTAGTATCCACCTAGCACTGTGCATAGTTATTATAGTATCATTGATTATATTCCCTATGCTGTACTTCATATCCCCGTGACTATTTTGTAACTAATTTGTACTTTTTAACCTCTTCACCTTTTTCACTCAGCTCCCTAAACACCCTCCTCCCCTCTGGCAACCATAAGTTTATTCCCTGCATCCATGAGTCTGTTACTGTTTCGTTTGTTCATTTATTTTGTTCTTTAGGTTCCACAAATAAGTGAGATCCTATGATATTTGTCCTTCTTAGTCTGGCTTATTTTACTTAGCATAATACCCTCTAGGTCCATCTATGTTGTCCCAGTGGTAATATTTTATTCTCTTTCATGGCCGAGTAATATTCCATTGTATATATGCACCACATCTTCTTTATCCAATTATCTGTTGGTGAGCACTTACATTTCTTTTGTGTCTCAACTACTGTAAATAGGGCTGCAGTGAACATAGGAGTGCAAGTGTCTTTTCTAATCACTTTTCGGGGTTTCTTTGGACAAATACCCAGCAGTGTAATTACTGAGTCATAAGGTAGTGCTGTTTTAAATTTTTTGAGGAACCTCCAACTGTTTTCATTTATGCCTGTACCAATTTGCAATCCCATCAACAGTGCACTAAGGTTTGCTTTTCTCCAAATTCTTTCCAACACTTGTTTATTCATTGATGATATCCATTCTGACAGGCGTGAGGTGACACCTCATTGTGGTTTTCATTTGCATGTCTCTGATGATTAGTGACGTTGAACATCTTTCCATGTCTATTGGCCATCTGTATGTCTTTTGGAGAAATGTCTGTTCAGATCTTCTGACCATTTTTCAATTAGATTGTTTTTTGGTTTTTGTTTTTTTGGTATTGAGTGGTATGATATTAACCCTTTACAGATGTATCATTGGCAAATATCTTCTCCCATTTAGTAGGCTTTTTGTTTTGTTGATGGTTTCCTTTCCTCTGCAGAAACTTTTTAGTTTGATGTAATCCAATTTGTTTATTTTTTTCTTTTGTTTCCTTCACCCGAGAACATACGTCAGAAACAATATTACTACGAGTAATGTCAGAGAGTTTACAGTCTATGTTTTCATTTAGGAGTTTTATGGTTTCAGGGCTTTAACTCTTTAATTCATTTTTCAGTGTATTCTTGTATATGGAATAAGAAGGTAGTACAGTTTCTTTCTTTCCTTCTTTTTTTTTTTTTTGCACGTATCTGTCTAGTTTTTCCAACCACATTTATTGAATAGACTCTCTTTACTCCATTGTTAATTCTTACCTCTATTGTCATAGATTAAATGACCACATAGGCATAGATTTATTTCTGGGCTCTCTATTCTGTTCCATTGATCTATGTGTCTGTTTTTATGCCAGTGCCATGCTGTTTTGATTACGGTAGCCTTGTAGTATAGTTTGATATCAGGTAGCATACCTTTAACTTTGTC
The DNA here is from genome assembly GCF_000151845.1 of Pteropus vampyrus. NCBI lineage: Eukaryota > Metazoa > Chordata > Mammalia > Chiroptera > Pteropodidae > Pteropus > Pteropus vampyrus. The sequence goes on along the minus strand of NW_011888814.1, from coordinate 3,776,661 downwards.
CTTCTTATTCAAGATTGTCATGCTTATTCAGGGTCTTTTGTGGCTTCATATAAATTTCAGAATTATTTGTTTTAGTTCTGTGAAAAATGCCATTGGTGTTTTGATAAGGATTGCATTGAATCTGTAGATTGCTCGGGGTATGGACATTTTAATGATGTTAATTCTTCTATCCTTGTGCACAGTATATGCTTCCATTTATTTGTATCTTCTTCAGTTTCTTTCTGTAGTATCTTATAGTTTTCTGAGTATAAGTCGGTTACTTTCTTGGTTAACTTTATTCCTAATTGTTTTTTATGTAATTGCAAATGAGATTTTTTTTAAAATTTCTCTTTCTGATCGTTCATTACTGGTGTATAAAAATGCAACTAATTTCTAAATAGTTTGTATTGTGCTGCTTTACTGAATTCATTTATCAGTTCTAATAGGTTTTTTTGGTAGAATCATTAGGGTTCTCTACATATAGTATGTCATCTGCAAATAATGAGAGTTTTACTTCTTTGGATTCCTTTTATTTCTTGTCTGATTGCTGTGGGGGTAGAAATTCTAATATGATGTTGAATAAAGTGGTGAAAGTGGACATCCTTATTATGTTCTTGATCTTAAGAAGAATGCTTTTAGCATTTCCCAGCTGAGTATGATGTTAGCTGTGGATTTGTCATGTATGGCCTTTATTATGTTGAAATATGTTCCCTCTATTTCAATTTTGCTGAGGGTTTTATTATTGTCCCTCCTTTAATTTTTTTGGAATAGTTTCAGAAGGATAGGTTTTAATTGTTTTTTGAACGTTTAGTATTAGGTTTTATTATTGTCCCTCCTTTAATTTTTTTTTGGAATAGTTTCAGAAGGATAGGTTTTAATTGTTTTTTGAATGTTTAGTAAAATTAACCTGTGAAGCCATGTGGTTCCAGACTTTTGTTTGTTGGGAGTTTTTGATTATGATCGATTTGGTTTATAGTAATCAGTCAGCTCAGATTTTCAGATTCTTCTTGATTCAATCTTAAGAGTTTGTATATTTCTAGGATTTTATTCAATTCTTTCAGATTGTTCAGTTTATTGGTATATAATTGCTCACAATATTTTCTTCTACTCCTTTGTATTTTTGTGATGTCAGTTGTTACTTCTTCTGTTTCCTTTCTGGTTTTATTTATTTAGGTCCTCTCTTTTTCTTGGTGAGTCTGGTTAAGGGTTTATCAATTTTGTTTATCTTTTCAAAGAAGTAGCTCTTGGTTTCATTGAGCTTTGTATTATTTTTCTAGACTCTTATTTCATGTATTTTCACTCTGGTTTTTATTATTTCCTCCCTTCTACTCACATTGCACTTTGTTTGCTGTTCTTTCTCTAGTTCCTTTAAGTGTAAGGTTATATTATTTATTTGAGACTTTTTTTGTTTTTTTGAGGGAGGCTTGTATTGCTATGAAATTCTCTCTTAGGACTGATTTTGCTGTGTCCCATAAATTTTGAGTCATTGTGTTTTCATTTTTATTTATCTCAAGGTATCTTTTGATTTCTTCCTTGTAATCATTGTTAACTCATTCATTGTTTAGTAGCATGTTATTTAGCCTCCATGTGTTTGTGTGTTTTTCAATATTTTTCTTGTAATTGATTTCTAGTTTCATACCATTGTAGTCAGAGAAGATGCTTGATATTATTTCAGTCTTCTCAAATTTATTGAGACTCATTTTGTGGCCTAACATGTGGTCTATCTTGGAAAATGTTTTCTGTGCCCTTGAAAAGAGTGTGTATTATGCTGCTTTTTGGTCAAATGCTCTAAATTATCAAATCTACCTAGTCTAGTGTATCATTTAAGGCTTCCATTTCCTTGTTGATTTTCTGTCTAGAAGAACATTGATGTCAATGGGTTTGTTATAGCCCCTACTATGACTATGACTGTCAGTTTCTCCCTTTATGTCAGTCAGTTTTTGCTTTCTATTTTTAAGTGCTCCTGAGTTGGATGTATAAATGTTTACAAGGGTTATATCCTTTTATTAGATTGATCTCTTTATCATTATGTAATGTCCCTTTTGTCTCTTATTACAGCTTTTGTTTTAAAGTCTATTTTGTTTGATGTGAGTATTGCAACCTCAGCCTTTTTTTAATTACCATTTACATGAAATATCTTTTCTCATCTATTTACTTTAAGTTTGTATGTGTCTTTTGATTTGAAGTAGGTCTCTTGTAGACAGCAAAAAATGGATCTTGTTTTCTTATCCATTCAGCTAATATTTGTCTTGATTGGAACATATAATCTATTTACATTTAAAGTGATTTTTTGATAGATACATAGTTATTGCCATTTTATTATTCATAGTTGTTCTCTTTTTCCCTTTCTTCTTATTAAAGAAGTCCCTTTAACATTTCTTGTAATATTGATTTGATGATAATAAACTCCATTAGCTTTTTCTTGTTTGGGAAGCTCTTTATCTCCCCTTCAATTTTAAATGATAGCCTTGCTGGATAGAGTAGTCTTGTTGTAGGTCCTTGCTTTTCATCACTTTGAATATATCATGCCAGTCCCTTCTAGCCTGCAAAGTTTCTGTTGAGAAATCAGCCGACGATCTTGTGAGAGCTCCATCGAAGGTAACTAGCTACCTTTCTCTTGCTCCTTTTAAGATTCTTTCTTTGTCTTTAACCTTTGCTATTTTAATTATGATGTTTCTTGGTGTGGACCTCTTTGGGTTCATCTTGTTTGGGACTCTGCTTCCTGGACTTGTATGTCTATTTCCTTCACCAGGTTAGGAAAGTTTTCCATCATTATTTCTTCAAATTGGCTCTCGATTCCTTTCTTTCTTTTCATTCTCTTATTCCTATGATGTGAATGTTGTTAGTCTTGTTGTCCCAGAGGTCCCTTAAAATATCCTCTTTTTTTTTTCTTTTGTATTTTCACTTGGCTCTTTTCTGCTACCTTGTCTTCCAAATCACTGATTCGATCCACTGCTTCATCTAATCTGCTGGTGATTCTTTTTAATGCATTCTTCATTTTAGTTATTGTTTTCTTCTTCATTTTTGACTTTTTTTATGGCTTCTGTGTCCTTTTTTATGCTTACTCTCCCTTTGTTGAAGTTCTTACAAAGTTCATTGAGCATCTTATAATTAGTGTTTTGAACTCTGCATCTGGTAGGTTGCTTGTCTCCATTTCATTTGGGTTTTTTTTTGTGGGGAATTTTTGTCTTTCACTTAGGACATTTTTTTGTTTCCTCGTTTTAGCTGCTTCTCTATGTTTGTTTCTATGTATTAGATAGATCTTCTACATTTCCCAGTCTTGGCCAGGTGGCCTTATTTGTAGATGCCCTGTGGGTCCCAGTGGCACATCTTCCTGATCACCTGTACCAGGTGTTCCAGGAATGTTTCTTGTGTGGGTTTTGTGTATCCTTCTGTGTTCCTTGCTGCCATTGGCACGTTGGTGAGTGGATTGATCCTCGGGCTGACTGGCTGTAGGACTTGGCCACCCCCACAGCTTTCAGGGTGCTGGGCGCTGGCAGTGAGGGGGCCTTACTCCAAAGAATGGAATTTGCCCCAGCAGGCTCTGTTGCCTGCTGTGACCACCCTTTGTATTTGCCCTGCTTCCTTTTTTAAATCTTTTATCAATATCTGATGTTATATTGATTAGCTATTATTTATTGACTGTCTCACCACCTATAATTTTATGTCCATTTAGTTGATTTGCTGATGACTAGATCTCCAGCCAATGTTAATTTCAATGGGATAGGAACTTTGTCTTATACATTACCACTTGTAAACCTAGTTTTTAGAAAATTACTGCTTAGTAAAAGTTAAATAAATGTTTGTTAAATGAATGGATGAATATTTTCTTTTCTGAAAAAAGAATAGAATGCAGAACTTATGTTTACAGTTATTTTATATTCAGAAATAAGTGTTGCATTGCTTGTTAGGCTATAAACTTCAAATGATGACATTATCTTATTGGTAGCACTGGAATGTAAGTTTGTTCAAGTGCTTCAAAATATTATTTCTCCAGAGGAATTACAGTAAGTTTCATTAATTCAAAAATTTCTATATGACTATAGAATTCTACAGATTGTACTCTGGGGAAAAAAATGTATTCTTATTCAAAAACTTTAAATTCAAAGTTGTTTTTCTCTACAATGAAGCTTGCTTTTTATAATGGCTTTTTGCCTAGCTACGATGGAGAAAGTAAATTTCTAATATTATCTATTATCTGTCAACATTTATATTTAGACCATTCCTGTGATATGTGGTTGAACCAAAGAAGGAAGTTTTAGCGATGTTTCCTGTGGATATGAGTGTACCCCAGAGTTCATTTATAAGAACAATATATCATATAACCAATACTTATTAGAGACTGATTACTATAAACCAAATCGATCAGTAATCAAAAAAGAAAACTAGATTTGAGCATTGTTCATACTATTTTCATGGAATCAAAAAGTCATTTACATACTTTCTCCTACTGTGATTCTTGATTTAAAATAATCATATTTATTTCAGAATTAATTCTGTCAATTCTATTTAGCGAGCACTTTTATTCCATTTAGATAGGCACAAAAAATTATGAAAATATTCTTCCCAACAACTCACAATTAAGAACTAAGAGAAAGTTCAAAGGAACCAGCACCTTGATCATCAGTCAAAGAGAAAGGACAAATCATAGATCTATAAATGGAAGAGAGGCAGAGGGAGTAAACCACTTAGATTGATCTTTAGGTTTGTCTTTAATTAACTACTTCCTCTTCACCCATAGTAGTTACGTAGTTAATCTCTTTCTGAAGTGCTCCACACAGATAAATCCCTTTCCATTCCTCCTGCTAACTCCAGTTCAATCTCTATTCCAACAAAGAAACCAAACCAAAAGAAACAAAACAAAACAAAAAAACTTTCAATAACTTTTGTTTTGATTTTCCTGTATTCACATTTCCAAACCATTCAACAATTTAGGAATACTGTTTATATTATATTTCTACTAAAACAACTTCTAGTGGTTCTCCATTGTGTATGAGATTAGATTCACATTCTTTACCTTAGCTTCCAAATTCTTCAAAAATCTGGCCCCATCTACTTGTTCCAACTTTTTCTCCTCTGTATACCCAACAAAAGAATGCCAACTTCAGCCAAATCAATCAGTTCATATACCATGAATGTGCTTTTACTAACTCAATCCTATTTCTTCCACTCTTTTTAACCAAATCCTACCAGTCTGATATTAGGTTACACATTTTGTCACACTAATACAACCGTGCCAAGAAAGGTAGTTTATTTTCTCTGTAATCTTCCTCATGAGCAGTCTCACTAAGTGCCATGTCACTTCGTCCCCATCCCTCTGGTTTGCAGGGAACCACCAAGTCCTTTTTATGCTACAAAAATCGAGGAAGGCTCCAGCCTTCCATCTGCATCATTAGGACAGCCCTCACTTTGTTGCTGAGCCTCCACAGTGGAATCGGAAGTGGGACGTGGGACAGAGCCCTTTTACCCCAAGCATTCTTCTCAACTTCAAGGTGTTTCTCTAAGAGCCTGCCTTCCCTGTCTCTGCTTTCTTTTCGCTAGAGTCTACAGGCAATAGAAAAGTCAGTTTTCTCTTTTTCCTTTCTGCTTAGGACCTTCCTTATGTAAAACTTTTTAACTAAGATCTGCCCTTTCTATGCTGAAGGAGGAGATAAGTTATTTAAAAGATGTATTCTTTGTACATGTTATGTTAGGTTGACTGTATAAATGGACCCACTAAGTGGACTCCCTAAAATCCACACCCTTTGCCCTGTATCTGTTTTGTCCCTTCAGACTTTGGCCTTGACCATGTAACTTGCTTTGGCCCCAGGACAGAAGCTAACTTGATATAAGCAGAGGCTTGAAAAAGCACTTGTACATTTTCACTTTCTCTCTTTCTCTCTGCCTTTACCATGAGGACATGTAAGATGTAGACCGCTAGAGGAGCAGAACTGAATCAGTCCAATTGTCCTGGCTAAGTTCTCCAACTTGAGTGAGCCCAGACAAAATGAACAAGCCCACTTGTAACTGACAGCTGACCTATGAGTGGATCATGTGGAGCCCTGATCAGATCAGTAGAACTGCTTAGTCAACTATAGGTTGAAGAGAAATAATAAATGATTGTTGTTTTAAGTCACTAAGTTTTAGGGTGTTATGTTAAATAGCAAAAGCTGATTGATACTGTGTACTATTGTCTTGCTACAAAATCTTACTTTTTCTCCCTCTTCTATTATACATTAGATGCACAAAATTAGATTAGTCATAATCCTTGGCCCATGCTATATGAAACAAATGTGTAAATGATCTATACATTTATATATATATGTAACTTAAAATATACCTTTCTATAAATATGCTATAATTTATCTATTTTATTAACATGGCCATTTGAGTGATTTTCAGATATGTTATTTCAGACAATGCTACTTTGACTATCTTATGTATGTCTCTTGATACATGTGTGCAGTTTCTCTTGAGTGTGTACCTAAGAGTGATAGTTGAATTGATGAGAATGTAAATATATCTTTACAAGTTTATATGAAACTTGTGCAAGTTTTGCCAATAGTTGTACTGGTATACATTTCCTCCAGGTATATATGAGATCCCTCTGTCCTCTTTTTTTTTTTTTTTGTCATTTACCACATACTACCTTCTTCGATGCTTTATATCTATAGCTATATTATTGCCTCCTGAAAACAAAAATCCTGACTCTTAGTTCATTACTTTGTCCAGAGGCTTCAGAACATAGTAGATACTAAATATTGATTGATAATTTATTGATGAACTTTAAAATTAAGATCAATATGAAAAGTCCTTGATATTCGTCATCTTTTCACTTCAGGGTAACTCAGGCATCCTGATTCTGTGCTCCCAAACTCCCTACACATGCTCTATTGTACAATTATAACCATTCATACTCTTATTTGTCTCTCTGGCTAAGATGAACCCCTTATAAACTGGAGCTTATTTTTCAACATTATTTGACCAGGCACCAAATACATGCTTGGTTTCATTAATTAGTCATTCAGCACTTATTTATTGATTACCATGTGCCAGACTCTCTGAATGAAAGAATGAATGGATGGGTGAAACTTGCTATAAAATTAGCGATGCTTAAAAAGATACATTAATCAGCACTAGAAATACATTAGATACAGTAGAGCTAATTACTTCCACCACTGAAATAGGGCAGCTGTTAACCTAGTAGCATAGGCTAGAAAATGTAGAAAACTGTAAAATGGAAAACAATTTATGCTGGTAAAATATACTCATTTATACAGGATATAATGGACTATCAAATATTCAGTTGCTTCTTCCATGACTTTGACATTCTAGTGGAAATTTACATATTATAAATAAGTGATTCACAGAATCTATTGTAACTGGTGGTTTGAAACTCTTTCCAAAAATCCTTATACCAGAAAACAAAAAAAATTTTAAATAGACAGGTTTTTTGTTTTTGTTTTTGTGTTTTTTTACTTTTTTACTCTTCTTTGAAAGTGTTATATACAAATGCAAAATGTTGCTCAAGTTGGTTGAATATAATTTTCATTGGTCACTCTCTGGTCAGTGAATATACGAAGATATAATGATTATTTGAGAATAGTATCTGTTAACTGAAAAGTATTATACCTATAGGTAGTGATTGTGAGAATTATATGTATTTATGAGTATTAAGCTAGACAAAAATGGCACATATTTAAGAAGGATGAATAGGGCTCAACTCCACTTAGGGAATATGAAAAAGTATAGGAGGAAAGCTGATCAAACCCAGGTGATCAGAGAGGTTTCTAGACTGAGGTAGACGATGATGACCAAGTAGGAGAAATTACTGGGTGAAGGGAGTCAAAAGGCACACAAGATATAAACTTCCAGTTGTAAAATAGACCATGAGGATGTAATACACAATATGATGGCTATTGTTAATAATACTGCATTACATATTTGAAAGTTGCTAAGAGAGTGGATCTTAAAAGTTCTCATCACAAGAAAAAAATCTGTTAACTATGGTGATGGATGTTAACTAGACTTATTGTGATGATCATTTTGCAGTATGTACAAATATCAAATCATTCTCTGTATACCTGAAACTAATATAATGTTTTATGTCATTTATGCCCCAATTTTTAAAGAGTAAGGGTTGGAACTGAAATTAGTAAAACAGTGTAAAATATGAATAAGATGACTCCAGTGAAACAGGAAAGAAATGTTACAGTTGCAAATACTGTGGGGAACATGGATAAGGTTATTATGCCCTGCAATATGCCTCTTTTTGCTTTAGACACAAATATACCTTTTTTTATTCAGAAGAAAATAAGTTCTTATATGTTTAATGTTTGCCGTGACCTAAGCAAGGCACAGTGTTGGAAATTTGACAGGATCTGTTTATTCTTTCCAAAACTTGCACTTAGTTATAGATAACTATACATTGTTCACTCAAAGGCTTAACCATTAGACTCACTAAGTACTATCTGAGAAAATGTAAGTATTAGATATGTTTACAGTGAAAGATACAAATAATTGATAAAAATATTTTAAGGCATAATTAAAACTACCAAAGGGCAATGTAATACCACAACAGTGCTGTTTTTTTGGAGAAGCTGGAGCGTGCAGCCTGCAGGCCTAATCGCGGTCCTATCCCTGTGTAATCATGGGGTAAATTGTTTAATGTCCCGTGCCTCAGTCCGTTATCTGTAAAATGGAATCATGATGATCACCTTTTTCAAAAGGTTGCTGTGAGTGTTCAATGAGTTAATATCACTAAAACGCCTAGAACATAATTAACAATACATCTTTATTATCAGTAAACAATAGGTAATTCAAACTATGATTTACAAATGGCACATTTTAAATTTATGATTTATTTTATATAATACATTTAATGTAGTATTGAGATATTTTCCTATTACAGTGGTTAAGATATATTATAAAAAGCTGGAGTTATAAAAAAAATCATCAAAAGATCATAAAAGTCACCTCATAATACCCTTTAAAAATATGAATTTAAAATTTAAAAATAAAAGTGCTTTCTTTATTTTTTGACCCCAGAAACAGTATTAACAATTTCGTGCATATATCTTTGTTATATTAATATATTCAATTTACAGTAATTTTAGATGTCTCATATTTCCAGCACTAATATTTTCTGCTAGAATCAACCACTCTATATTTAATGTTCTGACCATTAAAGTCAAATTATGAATAAATGGGTTAAAAATTATTTCTTAATTAAAATTATTCCTACATCTTGGATTTCTACAAAATCAGTTGGTTGTAATAAGTTATAAAAATGAAAAATTGAACTTTGTGATACAGAGCACAGATTGTATTAATGAATGATAGATAATATGCATAAAATGAAAAATTGCTAGGTGAGGAAAAGAATCAGTGAATGGATTATAGCTACAATCTTGGCTTTAATATTTTTCATGGTAATCATCAGGAAGAGGTATGAAGAATCATGGGACCTTAATAATATGCCTTCCCATTTTAATTGCTGAGAGAAGCAAGAGAATCTTTATTGCCAGGAGACACATTACTAATTAAAGTATCATTTGCATTTATTCTGAAATAATTAGTTTGAATATTTATAAGAGCTGAGATATAAATTTAGTTCCAAATTTAAGAGCATACCCACAACAGACTTTGCTAAAATGATTTATGGTTAAGAAAGGTTAACAATCATAAAATTTTAAATGTTTTTTTTTTAATTTGGTACAATTTGATTTTTTATTGGATTATTGAACTTGAAAGAATGGAGTTCATAGTATTTTAAAACTTAGTATGATTTTTAAATTGCTATAACACTAAGTTGAATTTTTAAGTTGCTTTCAGATTTCTGGGGTATTGATATTTTGTTTTGACATTAATCACAATTTTAGAAAACTACTTTAATAAAGGCGTCAACATATATTTACGTTATAATATATGAATTACTAGTTCTTTCAATACTACATGGTAATTTGTAAACATGGTTTTCATTCAATGGACATTTAAAATTACAAATTAAATCTCAAACATTCCTGGTTAAAATAAATTAATTTAAAAGGCCATATAGTTGAAAGGAGTTTAAACAATTACTTGTTTCTCTAGGATATGGTGCACAGAAAATTGCATTGTCCTCCTTTCATGGCACACCATCACCAGCCCCTCCTTTGTTTTACTTTTAACCCTTTCATCCTAACGCCATTTCTTATTCTGCTCCTCCCTGTACAGGTATCTATTCTGTATGAGTAATGTATCCTTGAATGTTATGTATCCTTATAAAATATGTAATGTTTTGTGTGTTTTAAATTTATATATTTTGTGCTAAATGTACTCAATTTCTTAGTACTTCATCGACCATTAAGTATTTAAGATCTGTGTAAATTGTTATATATTCATCTAGGTCATTGTTCTTGTTATTACATAACATTCCATAGGATCTATCATATTTTACCTATGTAGTCCTCTAATGATGAATAACTGAATTGTCTGTAGTCCATCACTGTAAACAATGCTCTCTTTATTTTCCTTGTTCATGTCCACTAATAGGTCTACCTAAGAATTCCTCAACCACATGTGTCCAAGAATTGGATATACACATACTTAAATTCATTAAGTATTCCAAGATTGCTTTCCAGATTATCTATTCCTGTTTACAATCCTACTTCGTTAATCCTTACCCAAAAATAGTATACTAACCTTTCTAACTTCTGCTTTTTATGATAAGAGACAAACAATATTTTATTTTATTTAATAAGTTTTAGTATCAACTTCTGTGCATTTTCTCTAGTCATCTTCTCTTGCGATTCAGTATATTCTTCCCTACCAATTTTCCCTTTTTGTTTTCAGCCTCTTTTCATTGTTTTACAAATGTTTCTTCTCTAGATCAACACTGTCCAATAGAATTGGAGAGATGGAAATTTCTATCTTGACTTTCCAGTAGGTTAAAATGCTATGACACTAAGTTGAATTTCTAAATTTCTCTCAGATTTTTGGAGTATTGATATTTTATCATTATTTTGTTTCAGCATTTTCATAATACGTGGACCACATATGAGCACTTAAAATGAGACTACTGTGACAGAGCCAAAATTTTCATTCTATTTAATTTTTATTAATTTAAATTTTAATAGCTACATTTGTCTATTCTATTGGACAAAGAAGTGCTAGATAATAGTCTCTTGTTAGTTTTAGTTATTACAGATATACTCTTGATCTGTTATCTGCCAGATAGCCTTGTCAAATAGAAATGATAGTCTAATCCATCAATTTTCTTCCTATCTATTTGTGCTTTTGGAGTTGTTTCAAAGCGTTCTCTACCCCTAAATCACAAATAATCTCCTTTATCATCTTCTTTTAGTCTTATAGATTTATCTTTTACTTTTAGGTCTTTAACCCATATAGACCTCTCTTTTGGATATGGTATAAGGAAAGTCTCCAACTTCATTTTCTCAATGAACCAGTTTTCCCATACTATTGTGTGGAAGCCAGTCCATCCTTCCACCTCTGCTTTTGAGGTATGGAAGCACATTACTGATTACAGTAAGCAGAATTGGTCAGTTCTCTTATTGTAGCAGTTTATTGTCTTTATCTCTGTAGGCGATTATGTCATCTGCAAACAATGGCAGTTTTTTCTGCTTAGTTTTCTGTCTTTACTCTTTTTTCTTGTCTTATATAATGGGCCAGGGCCTCTAGTGCTATGTTATTTAGAAATGACAATAGGCAAACTTGCCTTTTCCCAGTCTTAAAACTAAATCTATATTTGTCAGGGTTCTCCAAGAGAAACAGAATAGATAGGAAATGCACGTTCATGCTTGCGCGTGTGCGCACGTGCGTGTGTGTGTGTGTGTGTGTGTGTGTGTGTGTGTGTTAGGAGATTTATCATAAAGAATTAATTAGCTTGTGTGACTATGGAGTCTGGCAAATCCAGAATCTGCAGAACCAATGTCCTAGTTTGAGTCTGAAGCTCAGAACCAGGAACAATTGATGTCCCAGTTTGAAGGCTGTCAGACAAGACTATTCTCTCTCACTTGTGGGAGGGTCAGTTTTTTGTTCTGTTCAGGCCTTCAACTAATTGGATGGGATCCACCCACATTATGGAGGGCAATCTGCTTCACTCAGTCTACTGACTTAAATGTTAATTTCATCCAAAAACACACTCACAGAAACACCCAAAATGATATTTGACCAAATATCTAGGCACCCTGTAGCCCAGTCAAGTTGACACATAAAATTAAACCATCGCAATATCTAAAATTTATTAAGCATAATATTTGCTTTAAGTTTTTGGTATACAGCTTTACTAAATTATTTATTAAACCCCAAATTGTTGAACTTATATTAAATGCTTTCTCTGTATCTCTTAAGGTAACACTATTATTTTTCTCTATTAACCATCAAAATAATGATTTACATTTGGTGGGTTTTCTGATGTTAAACCATCCTTACATTTATGGAACACTATGTTTTACTATTAAAGTTATTTAAAGTTAAATAAATTTAAAGTTTCTCTTTAGTTTATCTGATGACTGAATTTGAGTAAATTTTCATTTGCCTTTTAACTAGCTGGTCATCTTTTTGTAATTCGTATGTTTATCTCCATTGCCAAATTTGTCATATCTGTTTTTAGATAAAATTAGCCAACAATTTTTCTTCTAACGTTCTCATTTTTTAGTAACGATTTGGGTTTCAATTTGGTTTTATTTGCTTTATTCTATTACTCAATTTAAAGAGTTATTTTCCCAATTTAGATTTTTCATATCAAAGAGCTTTTTTTTCTATATTGATTTTCTGTTTAATTTATTTAAAATTTTCACCTACTGTTATCTTTAATTCCCTCCTATATTGGCATAAATATGATTCCTCTTTATAATTTTATTGCCCTTTATAATTTTCTTTCAGAATTTTCCCTCTGTATGTGTTCCTTTGATACTTTCAGAAGCATCATGTTTAGTTCTTGTTCTTTGCTTTTATTACCATTCGCAGATACTTATGTAAACTCCCTAGGACAAATAGTATGTTTCTTAGATAAATTTTATATATGCTTCATGAAAGTTTCTCAGATATTCAACTTCTATTAATGGTCTCATCCATTTCAACTTTCCGTTACTCCCATCGATGACTTATTTGGTCTGCCCACTGATGACCACGTCTGACAAAATAGGAACTTGGGAAGCTCAAGCCTCCCTTCCCTTAGTCTTCATTAGCAGCCCTTCTACATTTCTGATATCATAGTTGAGGTTTTCTGATTCTTAAAGTACTATACATACTGTAACTAAAAATGTCTTCTAGATCCTCTTTTCTTTTCCTGCCACCCCATTTATGTTTTCCATAAAATCTATCTGTGTAGAAATTTCACTCTACCACAGATGTGATTTTTTACTTAAAGTAGGAAGTAACTTGGATTATTTGACATGTTCAAGTTGCTAAAAGACTTAAGGTTTTCATTCTTGAATCCTGTAGAACTGCATATTGCACTTACATATGAAAATGCCTTAGTAAGGGTCCTACTAGGGTCATGATCTGTGTCCATTTCATCTTTGTTTCCTCACTGAATTCCTAGTACAGTGTTTTACAAAGGATGGATGTCTAATTAACTATTAAATAAGTAACCATAAATACCTCCATTTGTTGAGTTTGCTTTGTTTGCTATTCTGTAACTGTAATCTGTATTCTATAACTATTGATTATTCTTAAATGCAAAAAGATATAATTTGTCTAATGTTGTCTTGTGTCTTCTACTTTATCCTTATTCTGTGGAGATTACATTATGATAAAATGTGAGTTTGGAAAAACCCAGTTATAAAGGTAATTTCTATGAGGACATCTTGTCCTGTTACAGATGTTCTCCCACCACCCAATAGTGTGGTTTAGTTTAGGGCTTTCTTCTAAGGTCTCGTCATCCTCCCTTGTTCTCAACTATGATTGAAAAAGTTAAAGTAAGACTTACAGTGGATTTTTTTGAGAAGTTCCAAGAGGCCCCCAAAAGCATGTGTCACTTTTGCTGATGTTGGACTCAGTAAATGTGTTCCCATTAACTTGTCGTTTTATGATTAGCCTTAAAACGAAATCCATTTGCCATGGAATTCTTGTTAAGATTTCAAATATATATGTGTCCTCATTAGTGGTACAGTGATAGTCTTCATTAATTCTTAAAGGAACACGTGATCAATATAAATAAGGTGACTTTAGCAGTTGTGCCTTTGCTGTAGAAGTCCTGTGAACATACTGAGAAGATTCCTTAACAGCAGCAGTCAATTTTTAAAATAGGATATGTGTCCATTATCTGGTAAACTCTTACCCTTTCAGATTACTCATCTATTTTACTGCTAATTGGCAAGCTGATGAAGCGTATGATTTCTTATAGCTTTGACATCAAAATAAAGCAGAATGATTGCTTTAAATATCTTTCAAGTAGCTAGATACTTTAAATATATATAATCTTCTTACAACTCTATGTCATATATATGATAATTTGGTATATTCTTTGTTATACTCTTATATGATATATTCCTAACTATATTCTTACTCAGTTCTTACATTCTGATGTATTTATATTATTTATATGATATATTTGTGTGTGCACATATATATCTCTCATTTGTGTGATATAGTTGATATCACTTTTATATCATTTTACAGAAGTGTTACTGAGGCATAAAGAGGTTAAGGAATTTAACCATAGTAAGTGACCATGATTTAAACCTCAGTTTGTCTGATTCCTAAACCACTAGGCAACACTGCCTAATAATATACAATACTTTTCTCAGGTGATTACACTAGGAGCTCAAAAATTCAAATGCTACCAAAGGCAAAGCAAGCCAAATGTGTAATGTGGTTAAGTGTAAAGTCACGAAGAGCAGAATATTCAGCATTATGGGAATCAAAAGAACATGAAAAGAAATTCAAAAAATATTTTTAATGCTGTGCTTTCAAACACATCTGCAGGCTGGACTCGACCCATAAGGTCTCCATTTTGCATTTCTGAGGTTATAGAAATTATCTGTCTCTATTCTTAGCTTGGAATAATTTTTGAAGCTTCACTAATTGCCAGGTTACTCAGAAATAGGATGTATTTATTTTATTAATGAGTAAGGGACCTTACATATTTTGTAATCGATTTCATCGAAATAAGAGAATGAAAGGAATTTTTTTTTAATTAATGAAGTCCTGTCAATGTACACTGCTATTACTCTGCCATCTGATCAAATGATCCTTTCCACTGCTTCCTCTGTGGTTATCTGACATTAAAGTCTGAAAGGTATGGCCCTATTAGTTATTGAATAACAAATTTGCAAACTCTGAGTATTTGGATCCTGGTATAGGACATATAATTCCACATCAGTCTGACATTTATTCATCCTATCAGAATTGCATCAGGCTTGACATGGTGATTCATAAGTACTTGATTTATAAGTACATTTTAAGCCTGTCTTTGTAGTAGTTTATATAGAAAGCAAATCTGTGCAACATCTTTTATCCGGATGGGTATTCTTGATCTCCTCTGTATGGTTATTTTGCTAAAATAACATTTAGATATTATCTTAAGAGGGCTTTGTCGAAATTGGCTTTACATATTAAAAGTGTAAAATATTCCTAGGTCAAGGAATTTATCTTAGTACAAAAGCAAATGATTTTGCTTGTTTAAATCTAAGATTAGGAAACAGAATTTCTCATGTTAAAGTGCTTTTGAGTTTAGATAAAAATCAAAATCATCCTTTTAAAAGAATTCATGTACAATAAATAGAATTTAGATCACCAAATACTCAAACTCCTAAATCAATGGCAAATTAGGTAACACACAGGGCTGGAGATGTGAATATTATCTAATGAGGATAATAAAGGAGTTGAATGTGATGTGCCTCGGGTGCATGTTAGTAGCTAATTCCAATATGTATGCTTTGCGATCATTTGTCGGTTGAGATGCATGTGTTCAGCTAAATGGAAATCTTGAACGTTCTCTCATACACTCTATTATTTGTAATTGAACACCTGATTTCTATCATGCAACAAATTAACATCTGCACTGGATCTGTCTTTGATGCATATAGATACACTGATTAGAATTTCGCAGATAGGCAGATATTGAAAAAAAAAGGCAACATTGTGAAACACTTCCAGCCATAATTTTTGATTACATATTGAGAATTGTTTAATTATCTTACTCCATTTAATTAGCCCTTCTACTTAGGTCAATTGCTTTTTTTATTAACATGACATGTTAGCAATTTGTTAATTGGCATGAAATAACATGAGACTTCTCTGGGTATTTCGTATGACATACATATTTCGTATTCGCTTAAGGAAGCTAAGGAAAACACGAAGAGGTAAATGTGTTCATTAGCCCCCTTACAGCATTTACCGATGACATTGTGTGGTGCCACGAAATCATGTGTTTTTGTCCTGTGAATTTCTTTCCTTCTATTATGCTGAATGAGATTGTTGATTTGAGCAGTTGCAGAAATTTGAGATTGTAGATATACATTTAAAATAAAAGATTCTTTTTTTTATAATTAAGAGAATGATGAAAAGTGAAGCATGAATATACATATGTGTATATATCCGCTAGTAGGTGGAAGATAGGCAGAGAGATACATACATGCATGTAAGAAAATTATTAAGAAAAAAGTTTAATCAGTATCAAACCTTTAAGCTCCAAGCCAGTTTACTAGTATTTTATGTTAAATAATTTTTACATATCAGCAGTATCCCTTTTGTGGCCTTAACTAAGGCCCCTCAATTTATTGATTCCGTATATTCCCATCGAAGTGAAAAGTATATTCAACTGATAGGGAAGTATAATACCATAAAATAATATACAGATTTCTATGGTGTGTAAAGATATTATTGATTATCGATTACACTTAGGAAGAAAAAGTTATTTTATTTTAAAGAATTCCTCTGGGATGTGGCACAAATAGACAACTACCAGTAATCTTTTATTAGCGAAGTGAGTGTCTTATCAGAACCCATTTAACCACCTTGCATTATATCCATTTAAGTATGAATCATTTTAATTGCTAAACTCCAAATAAATTATTATTGCAGTGCCATCACAACTTTGAGGAATGATGTGATGCTGAGAATAAAGAATAGAGAATAATATTGGTGTTCTTGTTAGTTGTTTTTTTGTATTCTACTGTATTCTAAATAGGATTACTTCATACCAGCATAGAATTTAAGAGCTAAAAGAGATTTTGGATTACTTAACCCAGCATTAGTGTTTTAGTGGTAGGCCTTTCTAAAGTATGTATAGGTATTTCTTCAGTTAACCTGTACTGAGCATATCCTGGGCAAAGCACCAGGTCGTGCATTCTGGCAAATGCAGTGATAAATTTATATAACTCCATCTGGGAAAATCATTCCATTTTCCTTTCTTGTTAGTAATGTTTTCATCCACTTGGGGGCACTATGATCAAATATAAGAGGAAGAAAAATATATTATTTAGTTAGGTTTACTTAAGATAGAAAAATTATCTGTCGTACAACTGTATGGAAACCTTAACTATATACTTTGAGGTAAAATACTGTTTTAAATATGTAGATATGGCCAAGGTTTTGGTTTTTGTTTAAATTTCAGAATAGGTACAGTCAGTGGTTAACATGTGGTCTCTGGACTAAGATTACCAGCATTACTGGAGAACTTGTTAGAAATGCAAATTCTCAGGCCTGGTCTGCATCAAACCTGGGACATGGCACCCAGCAATCTGTATTTCCGCAAACTCTCTGTGTAAAATTTCATTGCTTACTAACATTTGAGAACCACTAAATTAGAAGTGGATTTTGACATACTTTTAAAATTTCTAACTTGAAAAATGAGGTTTAAAATTATCAAACATGCTTGAAATATTGTGAAAACGAGTGTCTTTAAAAAGATTCCTCTCCTGCATTAACAATAATGAGTCTGAAGAATTAAAAAAACAACAACAAAAAAACCCCTATTTTGTCCATGATGATACAGCTGGGTCCACATAAGTCAGAACAGTTAGTTGATTGGTTATTTTCATTCCCCTTACCCCCCCCGCAAAAAAAATTTTTAATCAAGTGAAAATTTGAGATGTCACTTCTTTTTATATTATATAGATAAATCAACAAAGTATGGAATTTCTCAAATGTATTTCCTTGTTATGATATCAAGGCATGGCCTAGGTATCAGCATAATACTGCTAACGGTATTTCTTTACATCTTTATAGTATCTTTATACTTATTAAAAGAGCTATTATATCTATTGGGTTATTTGAACCTCAGTTTAGTCCTTTGAGGCAATTAAGAAACCCATCGTTACCTCTGATTACAGTTGGGAAAAACTGAGACCCAACTGAGACCAGTTTTAGATTCTTATCTAAGTGTACAATATTAGTATAGGTAATGTAGTAATTCTTCTTTTGATAAGTAGTTAATTTTGTCCCTCTGTTCCTGAGAGTTAGTGAAAACTACTGGAAGAGAATACTGTTGCCCTTAAAAGAACTGAAACTTCTCACGTTTTAGTTAGAAAGGAGAATCTTATGGGGCCACTAGACTGAGTTTTCCCTTCCGAGAGGTGTTCTCTCACGTCCTTCCTTCACCCTCTGCTAGACCTCAGATATGCCCTGCCTTCCCCTCATTTTCTTTCTCTTCCATTGTAGACATTTATGCTTTGCTTCTCTTTGGTCAGTTAAAGTAGTGTAGACTTTCTGAAAGCCTTTATGCGGAGGGAGAACAAATAATCACAGAGAATATAAGAAACTATCAGTAAAGCTTGCCATCATTCTGGTGGATTCTGACCTGTTTATCTACTATCATGCTCCACTCAAAAGGCTGACCCGACCTAGATGGCACCTCCTGGGGGTGCCCTACTATTTTGCTCTTAGTCGGTTCTCCAGATGAAGACTCAACACCCACCAGCAGGGAATTGCTTCCTGTATAAGTAAACATTTTCTCATTGACAAGCAATCCAGCAACTAGCCCAGGATGCGACTCTCCCATTACACAAGGAGTGGTCTCGATCTTGTTCTGAGATCAAGACCATCTTCTCCACATACACGGGGTAAAATCTTACATGCAGGTAAGCGTTTTATACGTGTAGTAGCGTGGGGCCATTCCTTCCAATTAACTATAATTGTAAAGTGAATCTTGTAGCAAAGTCAGGAAGTATAGATATTCAATGAATATTTTTATAGTATTAAAAGTATCAGAAGTTGGTTATAAATTATGCTCATTGTAGTTTATAACAACTATATCTTCCTTATAGGATTGTTGTATTAACTGACATAATATATGTAAAGTACAAAGCACAGTGTCTGGAATTCAGTAAATTAAAAAAAAAATGTAACTGTTATAAGGAAAATGATGATGAAATGCATTGAGAATAGTCATTTGAAGAATTATCAGTATAGAATGTATGGTATGACAGGATATATTGTAATATTATTGTCTGTCATTCTACTCTTTTTAAATTTTTTTCTAACTTTCAGATCGAGTTTAATGAAAGGTTAATTAACTTGAACGCTAGCAAAATAAGTCTCACCGGAAATCTTTTTAAATTTCAAACTTTATTGTTGAAAATTCCCTTAATATTTACTGGAATTCTGTATTGTTTTTTAGTGTTCATAAACATATTTCAATTTAATTTGACGATTAAGGGTCATTTATTTGCCTGTCGTCATTCGTCTGAGAATCTCAGACTCTTAAGAACTCCCGCGGTCATTTATCTTCGCTTCTCATCACATTTTCTACCTTATGTCAATGTTTATGGTTAGCATATCTTCTGTCCTAAACTGTACAAGTAAATAACAAATGTCACTAAAGAGCACCAACTTCAAAATATGTCTTACAGTTTCTGAAGTAAGTTTGTTTTCTTGTTTATTTTCCTCTCATTGTAGAGCAAAGGAAGTAAGGAAAAGCACTCTGATAAATGGAAAATTATTTATATTCTAGGCAGTTGCAGTATGTTTATAACTTTCAAGTAAATCATGTATCCCACTGAAAAGTAGATATGTATGTGCCAGCAACTGAATCAAAGCCCACACCCAGGGATATAATTATAATAAATACTTTCAAGCAAGATTCCCATTTTCTTTTCCTAGGAAAAAATAATACTCCTTCTTAATTGGAAATAAACAGATCTTAGCTTTTTTTCAGTTCTTATATTTAGGTGATACCGCCATAAAGAGAATTGAAAAAAGGGTATTTACAGGTCATTGTCTTCTATGTACTGATTTTTCTTATATCCATTTTATTATTGTGGTTGTGATTATTTATTAAGAAAAATCTAGAGATATGACCAGAATGGCTTTAATTCTTTTCTGAGAAGTAATCTTGATATTCTACATGTAA
>NW_011888814.1:3734837-3756354 GCF_000151845.1 Pteropus vampyrus | reverse complement strand
GAGTTTAATGAAAGGTTAATTAACTTGAACGCTAGCAAAATAAGTCTCACCGGAAATCTTTTTAAATTTCAAACTTTATTGTTGAAAATTCCCTTAATATTTACTAGAATTCTGTATTGTTTTTTAGTGTTCATAAACATATTTCAATTTAATTTGACGATTAAGGGTCATTTATTTGCCTGTCGTCATTCGTCTGAGAATCTCAGACTCTTAAGAACTCCCGCGGTCATTTATCTTCGCTTCTCATCACATTTTCTACCTTATGTCAATGTTTATGGTTAGCATATCTTCTGTCCTAAACTGTACAAGTAAATAACAAATGTCACTAAAGAGCACCAACTTCAAAATATGTCTTACAGTTTCTGAAGTAAGTTTGTTTTCTTGTTTATTTTCCTCTCATTGTAGAGCAAAGGAAGTAAGGAAAAGCACTCTGATAAATGGAAAATTATTTATATTCTAGGCAGTTGCAGTATGTTTATAACTTTCAAGTAAATCATGTATCCCACTGAAAAGTAGATATGTATGTGCCAGCAACTGAATCAAAGCCCACACCCAGGGATATAATTATAATAAATACTTTCAAGCAAGATTCCCATTTTCTTTTCCTAGGAAAAAATAATACTCCTTCTTAATTGGAAATAAACAGATCTTAGCTTTTTTTCAGTTCTTATATTTAGGTGATACCGCCATAAAGAGAATTGAAAAAAGGGTATTTACAGGTCATTGTCTTCTATGTACTGATTTTTCTTATATCCATTTTATTATTGTGGTTGTGATTATTTATTAAGAAAAATCTAGAGATATGACCAGAATGGCTTTAATTCTTTTCTGAGAAGTAATCTTGATATTCTACATGTAATAGAATTTTAATCTTTATCCCTAGCTTTATGGCTAATTGGGAGAGGACCTCTGCTAATATTTGTTTTAAAATTAGGTGCTGGAATATTTTTTAAATAAATAGTAAAGTGGTTATTTATCTCTTTTCCTCCATCTGTTTCTCTGTCTCACATTACTTTTGCCTGTAAATATAGAAATGATTTCATTAAGGTGGAAATATTGAATTATTTGAACTCATATATATTTGTGTTACATTGGGGGAAAAGCTGCTGATTTCCTATACTGACACATGCCTTAGAATACGAGAAAGACAAGGACCAGATTTTGTTCCAGAGTTGCATTTTATTTTATTTTTTTAAATAAAAGAGTTGTTTATTTGAAGTCAGACAGAAAAGACAAATACCAAAGTTGCATATTAGAGGGAAGTAACTCACAGCTATCTTTGGAAGTGTCAGGTTATAGTTCTTGTTTGACAAAAGCGGTGATAATATTTCTCCAGTAGATGGCGCAAGCATTCCCTGAAAATAAAAAATATTTTTGTCTATTGAATAAAGAAAGTAAAAAACTTGGTAATAAAGGTGGTACTATTTAAGTAGTGTTAAGTGATCTTCAAGACATTTTCTTTTGAAAAACATGTAAGAAGTTAAAAAAAAGATGAAGTGATAGTTCACTTTGGATGTATCAAACTTGTCGACATTTTATCAAACTTATGTAGAAAAACTTTAATGTTTAGTAATATATGAATAGTCAAAGATATCATGAGGTCACTTTTAATCAAAAAGATCTGAGATTTGAAATTCTGAATGTTTCATAAATGTCAAAGGTTGTTTTTTATCGACTGTCTTGATTTATTTTCTTGTGTCCTGCATTAATAGGCAGAAACATTGTGAATAGTGTTTAATAGACAAATAAATAAATTCTTAAGCTTTAAAGGAGAAAGAGAAACATCGTACAAGCCGAGCTCAATGACTCTGAACCTGATTTCCATGGTCTCCTTATTTCTGTTGCCTTTATTTTGTTACTCATTCTCCTCCAAATAAATGTGTTTGAGAGAGAAACTGAACATCAAAACACACATTTTTGTAGTAGCCTAGAATTTTTAATTGGTTGATAAATAGCAATTTTTTAACAACCTAAGGAATTCAGTAGCTGGGAAACATAATACATATGTACTCTATAGAAATATTGCTTTTACCTGATGAATGAGAAGAACTAGTTGTTTTATTGTTGTAACTTGTGTGATATCATAGTTACTCTTTATTTTAGAAAAAGTTATATTTAAATTTTTCCCCAATTTTTGAAATGTTCTTTTTCCTAAATGGACAAAATTGAAAAATTTATTACTACTCCTCCCTCTCCCCAGAGTCCTTCAAAAATGTTTGCTTGAAATATATTTTGGAATATTGTACTAATTAGATGATGATGATGATGATGATAATGATGCTGTCGCCGATGCCTTGGTTTACATTGTGCTTTACAGTTTCAAAGACTTCTATATACATCGTTTCACTAGATTTTTTGTACTGACACTATTATAGTCAGGGCAAATATTGCTATTCCCATTTTACAGATAAAAAAGTGGAAGTTACATTGAGCACACAGCAGTTAAAAAATAAAGGGACTTAATAGAATCATTCGTGTTCTTTATTTTCCTTTGTTCTCTCCCTCCTTCCCTTCTGCCCAACACACCAGATCATTTTCACACTTTCATCTCTATTTTGAAAAAGCACTTATTCCGCACCCCTAATATTTCCATCCATGTGGAGGTGCATCATGACAGTAATCTTCCTGGCTTCTCTCGGCCCCTTTTTTCACTTATCTGATTGGTTAACTTGAGAACAGGACCTAGTCATGCATTGGTCAGCCCCTTCCTCTCTGGCCCTCGAAAGTGCATTGTTCATAGGGAGCACCTGCTCCCCGCTTCTCCTGTGTGTGTCTGTCAGTGGTGGGACCTCTACGTGGACAGGCCTATCTTGTCTGGTGCTGTCCGTGACTAGAGTGGGGAAAGTATGTCTGATAATCCTATCGAACCTCGTAAGGAAGCCCACTTCTTACAGAAACAAACCACGTTCCTCAGCATTATTTTTATAAGGTAATGTTTTAGCCTCTTGTTAACTCTTGTCTTAAGCCAATTTGTTCAGAATTCAGGCAAAGAGAAGACGTACTAAAGTATTGGGCCTCCTCAGAAATTCCAACAGTGTTTATATATCAGAAAGTTTAAAAAAATATTAGTGAGAATTAGAATATCTGGTGGCATTTTAAAATCTTTAACCATAGAATACATTCTATTTCATTTTTGACTTAAAGGCTCTCGTTATACCGTGACCTTGGGGCCATTTTCAGCACTAGTTCAAAGGGTCTCATCTAAAGCACTGGTAGCCCCTCTTCCAGATAATGGGGTGCAAGGGGGACTGGACTCCTGAGTATGTATGCCTGCTTTCGTGGCAGCTGCTTCATGGTTCCTTTAAGTTTTGATCTTCCATATTAAGTTATAGAATAATATTCTGCTGCTAAAACTATTTGAATAGTTGAAATAAATGTAAAAATACCAACTTTATGGAAAATTCAAAGTGTATACAAAGCTTTATCTTTTACCTTAATATA
Organism: Pteropus vampyrus; assembly: GCF_000151845.1. Lineage (NCBI taxonomy): Eukaryota > Metazoa > Chordata > Mammalia > Chiroptera > Pteropodidae > Pteropus > Pteropus vampyrus. The sequence goes on along the minus strand of NW_011888814.1, from coordinate 3,752,913 downwards.
TAGTACATACACTTTTGCTAGAGATTTACCTCATTATGTCTTTATTATAACTGTTCCTAATGATAAAATTAAAAGCAGCCATTTAGTCATTCCGAAAACGTTTATGGACCATCTGCTATATCAAGGAGTGGTCAGTCAGCTGGTGTTGCCCTTGGCCTCAGAGAGCTTTGAGTCTTGGGCTGGAGTTTACATCAGTTCCGTATGCCACAGGCCACAGCAGGACTGCGAAGGGAATGTCGACAGCTCACCTGATGCATGTAATGAGGAAATATGACCTTATTGGGGATGACACAAAGGGCTTCTCTGAAAAAGTAATAGTTGAACTGAGGGATAGGAAGACATGGGAATTGTGTGACTCAAGAACTAAATTTAAATTGTTGGAAATAGATGGAATTGGAAGATGTGTGGAACTGATGGGGTGAGAACAGATCACATGCAAACGATTAGAGGAGCCGTGGAAACTCGGAGTGTTTGTGTAAAGGAGTACATGATGTCAAAGAAAGCCAAGAAAAGTATCAAAGAATCCCAGCACAGGCAATGTTTACAAATAAGAGCAATCACAGAAATGTCTATGACAAACCAACATGTCCACAATTCGAGAACAGGGTGTCAGAGGAAGTTAGCAAGAATAAGAGCAAAGCTAGGTCCTCGGCCTGGGGTATGGAGCAGCCTATCAAAACAGCCACTTAAGTACAAGGGAGCAGGACAGGGAATGAGACGCCGAGGCCAAGGTACAAGGTTAGAGCTCAAATGACAGCATGGGGATCTCACTGCTCAGTCCCTCAGTCCAACCTGATCTCCACAATCCTTGACTACAGATAAGATTGGTTACAAAGTATAAAATTGAAAGTTCAAGTGACAGAGTTTAGATAGGAGAAACCTGTTGGGGAAAGGAATCTGAAGCATGCTGGGAGTCAGGAGGAATTCAGATACCTTTATAGATAACTCACATGAAAATAAGTTACTTTAAAGGTGGACATAGATGGTTTGTTCTTTAAATTCAGCACTTTCCAAGAATGTCCTGGTTAACTGACACTAGAGAGGAACATTACATTACAGAATAAGAGAGGTTTCGGGAAGCAAATGTTATCCATGCAGGTTGTGATCCAAAGTTTACAGCAAACTTTTTTTTTTTCCAAACATCAGTCTTTACAGATTCTTAGTAAAATGAAGTTAGAAGTGAAGAAGATAATTTAATTATGATTAGGATATTAGTTAATTCCAAAAGAATGTAAAAGCTTCATTATATAATTTTATCGCTTAGAGACTCATTAGCAGTAATCTAATGCAGCTAATTTCCCAAAGTGTATGCCGAAGAACAGGACTCCTACAGTATCTTCTACGAAAAAGATTCTGTAATTTTGGAGACACTATTCTCTCCCACCCCCAAATGTCTCATTGTCCAGATCTTTGACAGGCTCTTACAAGTCCTCACATACAGAGTGTTTAGCTCAGTATTTCTCACATTTATTTGCCCACCAAGTCTATTCTTTTTCTGCATAATACTACTTTATATCCAGATGTTCCAAGACACAGTGAAAAACACTGGATCTGCAAAATCTTTTGAAAGATATTCTTTTCAAAGTATCTGTAGTTTAGAAAATTGGCATTTTATGTACATATTTCACTTGAATTTATCCTAATAAGAAGGAGGTAGAACAGTATCTCCATTTCCAGAGGAAGAAACCTAGGTCTCAATTATTTATGTTAACTAACTCAGGATTACCTATATTGAATGTAATATTTAACAATGTTTGATCGTTCCACTTTGCTTTGGAAATATGTGCCCCAAAAGGGAAAGTATTCAATAGTCAATAAGATAAACTTTGATACTTACATAAAGCCATTTCTAAAACTTTTATTATTACAAACCATATACATTTTCAGGGAGAGGAAAGTTTAATGGAATAGCTCACAGAAATATCTAGGATTGTCTAAGTGAATTATTTCGTTTTAATATTTAGGTGCCCTAGAGCGTTTTTGCGAAGTGGTGTATAGTGTTTTTCCCTTTAGAATGTATTATAGCCTGACCCACCCCCGAGATTCAGATCTTCACAGCTTCTGCCCTCTTCCTAGGGGATGGAGACCACTATGCAACTTTTTCTAGTTGGACTAGGTTGCACAATAAATTCTTAGGATCTTTTTTTCCTCTTGCTCTTGTCCACTTCTTAGACATTTTATATTCAGCTTGGGAAAGTCCACTAATTTTCAGGAAGTTTTAACAAACAGCAAATATTCTGCAGATGCAAAAAAAAAAAAAAAAAGTATTTTGAAGGACATCTAAACTGAGGAAAAACTGCCTTCTGTGATAAAATGTATTAGAATGAGACCCTAACATAGTTGTATAACTTTATAAATATCAGCATTGGTGAGATAGTGAACCATTAAAAAGTTTGTGTTATGTGCCCTATCTCGTCTGATCTCAGAAGCTAAGCAGGGTTGGGCCTAGTTAGTACTTGGATGGGAGACCACCTAGGAATACCAGGTGCTGTAGGTGGAAAAAATATATATATGTATTAGGGTACTTTTTCTGCTAATCGAGATATAAAAGGCGGCTGATCAGTTATCAAAAACAAATGTAGGAGAACTGCCTTTTTAAGAAAAGAATTCTCCATAGAGTTTGATTTAGTTGGATTGTTTGGCTTGTGTTTATCTATTTAAAACTACTTGTCATAGAACTGCTTATATGATTTCCCTGGTTCTGTTTTGTTTCTAAGTGACAGTGCGCTGCCACTTATTTTAAAACACCTCCCTTTTAAGAATCATTTGTAATTCTTGATGTCTTACCTGAGGATGGAATGGGGGTTTATGGTCTTCTCTTCATGGTACTTTGCATCTATTCATATTCTAGATCGTACAATGGCAAGCCAGTTTTTAAAAGGTAGCTTTTATACCTTAGACTGTTATGTTTAATCTGATAATGCTCATATGAGCTGAGATTTAACTTAGATTAAACTAGCAGAAGATAAGACTTCTTAGGAAAAGGAAGAGTGACAGTTTTTATTATTGATTCTACAAAAATGTGATAGAGAAAATGAATGAAGAATTGCGTTTTACTGGTTTGCTTTTATAAATCTGTTTATACAGCACACACATTTTAACTTCTTGCTCAACAATACAGGTTTTTGATTTTTCTTCATAATTTCTCTCAAATGTCACGTAATTTTGTTGGATGACGATCCTTTCCTTGTCTCTCCACCTCTCGTACTCTTTGCCATAATAATTCAGGAAGTATAAAAAGCCAACTGGAAAGTATTTACTTCTAGGTTTTTTAATGCCCAGGTCACACTGTTGTCTTGAATCAGTTTCTTTTTCTCATCCTTAGCTGAAAACAAAACCAAAAAAGGGGGAGGGGGGTTAATCTTATGGGGTTAAATAAAAGAAAGAATGTAGTGAAAGGAAGAGTCCTTTTATGCAAGCAGCAGAGAACGACTGAAAGTGCCTGAGGGCATTTGGTCCCTATTGGTTTTCACATCAAATGCAATGGTGCCCACAGATAGCCTGTATTGTTGTCAGTTAAATGGGATCATGAGTGTCTGAAAGGTGTTTGAGAATGAACCGAAAATCATTTTCACAAGTGGATGATTACTTCTGCCACATGTTAACCGAACTCTATCAGAATGGCCCAGATTTTTGAGCCTGCATTAATTGCTCTTTCAACCTTGACTGAGGTTTCTCTTTAAGAAAGCCCTTTCTGGGACTAAACTACTCTATATATTGATTTTTTTTTTCTTTCTGTATTTTTCTTGAAAAAAAATGAAGGCTTGTAGAAGAAAAGGCATTATCATTCAACATGTAGATTGTTCCATTTTCTTAATAAAATGCTAGACTCAAAGTGATCCACTAGAACAGTCTTTTTTTTTCAAACACTGAATAATTCTCATATTCCGTATACAATTATGTTTTTCAAATATTCATTAGTGATGATTTTTTATCATAAAGTAAAACCATGAACTCTCACAGCATGGACTCAGTGCAAATAAATTGTCATATTCTCCTTTCTATTAGAAGTGTATGCCACCACTCTAATTGAAACTAAACTACAATATTTAGTAATATGTGTTGAAGTATTTTTTGAACAATCTTCAAGTTAGAAAGGTTTTAAAAATTGCTTTTAAAATGGTTAGATGAAAGAGATCTTTGTTTCCATTTTCTATTTCATATATGGCATAGAGAATATTAGCTGTTTCCTTACTAGAATTCTATAGGAAATATTTTAGTTCAGACACATTGTTATGAAAATGATTTAAATCTCAATTTTTAAAACTAATCAGAAAATGAGTTCTTGAAATATGATTAACTTTTGTGATTATATGTATTAGAGAGATTGTATAGTATTTATAGAAAATGGCTTAATTTATTAGTAAAACTAATTTCTGAGTTTTTTTGGCTTAAAGTAAGATAAATCACAGCATGTTTCAGGTGAATCTACTTTTTACAAACATATTGAAAGAGGTTCTGTGTTAAAAAAAAAAAAAAAAAAGCCCTTAACCTTTTTCCTGTTTAGAAAAAATATGTAGGTCACTGCCAATGATAATTTAACATCATGCATAGGAATGCTATATTTTCTAGAATTTGACGTTTTCAGCGATCAAGAATTACTATATTTTGTAAATGGAAATACCACTACTAAAAACAGAATGCTATAAATAGAATGATATTTATTTCCAAAGATTATGATAGACTAGAGCAATGTGAAAATAATAATAAAAGCGAGATATTTCGTGGCAAACTTTAGGGGTAAGTTTAGGACTGTTATCTGCAAGTTACTCTCGGGATAAATGCTGCGGCTACAAGTACCTCTGGCAAGTATTCCCAGGGAAATGGGTTAATTTTATAAACATAGCAGTGTGAACATGTTATGCAATCTAAATATCTATTGAAAATTCAACAAAAATAAGCATAGTAATTTTGCTGATTTGTTTTACTTGTAGTGTATTTTTATCAAATTATTTTACTCAATTAATGTATTGTTGAGATAATTAGAATAATACTTATTGTTAAGGATTAATTTATATCTAAAGATACGTTTTTATTCCCATCGTCATAGAACATTCTGATGGAACTCATTAAGACTCTACTTTTGTTTGTCCACAAATGAAAACTTTTAGAAGTTATTGTAGTATATGTTTCAGTTGGCTTATCAAGATAACATATAATTCTTTTCGGGATCATATTGATACCACAGAGATTGTACACTGTTTAGTGTAAATGCTGAGATACTCTAATGACCATATATAACTCTTGATCTAGGACATGAAAAAAAATCCTGTTTCCCTTTTTGATAGTAACTATATTCACTTGCAGTTTGGCCAACTAAAATTCTTTTTCTTTTTTCCTTCTTCTCTTGACTTTTTCCCTAACAGCATAGTATATGATTTATGCATTCATATTACATTTTAAATATATAATCAAAAATCTTAAAATTCAGTTTCTCATGTCTTTGATATTTGAGGATAGGGCATGACCTAGGAATAGTTAGAAATGCCACACACACACACACACAAAAGATTCATAGGCAAATGAAACCTTGCTACACATTTATTTGGTTTTGTGTCTGGTTTTCTAGCAGTATCCCAATGTTTCTTGGGAGCAAATTGTACTTTCCATTAGAAGCAACCCTAGAAGAAGAGTTAATACTTTAAGATTATTGCTGTTTGTACCGATTTATAAAATCAAATGCTTTAAGGCTTTATTCTTATATGTTAAATCTGAGCTTTGTGTCAGTACTGCTAATTTCTTTGTTACCTAATCCTATGTAAGAAGAGAAGATTTTAAAGTTAAGCAGGCAATTTTTTGTTCAAAGGGAGCAACTTCTTAATACCTTACTTAAGTTGCATGTGCTGATGAAAGCAAACACTTCTAAGTAGTATCTGAGTAGTTATTTTTAAATAATCTAAAATACTATAGTTACATGGGTATTGTGATACATTGGAAATACTTCAGTGGAAAAGTGCTATATTTAGTACAAATTAGCATTGGAAATATGTGCTTTTGAAATATTTCATGTGTAATAGAATATCGCTTTTATTCCATTTAAATAATCATTCTTAGATCCAGTTTACCTATGATTAGGACATTTTTTTCCTAGGGCCATACTCTCATAGATTACTGAGAAATGTAATATGATTGTGAAAACTGCTTATATGTGTTCCTTCACTTTCCATCCATTTCTTACTTTACTGAAATAATTCAACAAGAATGAGAAAAAAATGTTTTATTTAAAATCAAATTCTGTAGGGTGATGAAAATGAATAATGTTGAAAGCCTCACAGAAAATAAGTAAATAAATAAATACATTGCTTTCCTCTTTAAAATAAGATGAAAAAAATTCATAGTGCCCATTAGAGAATGTTGCTCTCATGCTGTGTGATAAATATTTTATTGGATAACATTATAAATTGTCACATAAAACCCAGTTAAATGTGTGTTCTAGTTTGGCATTTGGTAGGTCTGATTTACATACCCTTAAAAAAACTTTCTTTCATTTGACTTAATCATACAGTCAAGAGGAAGCTAACAATAATTCAATAGGTTACAAATTATTGAGAAAGAATACAGCTGCAGAGCAGATCCACCAACAGATCCGAAGTACACTAGAAAGGTACCCTCTCTCCAGGATGACAAATACCCTTCTTGGATGCCTTTATTGGGTGAAATCAGATTTCATAAAGCAGTAAAAAAAAAAAACCAATTTGTCCAGAATTCAGATGACAGGAATATATTCATAATAGATTTTTTAAAATTCTAAACTATTTTTATGAAACAAATAAATGACAAGTAAATACCTTTTAAGGATCTGTTTAATTAATGCTATTGCCATTATATGTCAAAATAGGTTTTGCTCTATCAGCCGTACCTCTCCTTTTATGGAATTATGCAGTCATAATTGGTCTTTATAATAATGACCCTGACATGCTATAGGGTCCTTTGTAAATCATTGAAGAAAGATCAAATTATATTTTATGACTATTTGAAGTCAGATCAACGTACTGTGTACAAATTCTTTAAAAATTTGTTGTAGATATACAGTCTCCATACAGAGTAATTCATTTTCCGGTAATTAAGACTACTTGAACATCACTATGTAAGTGTAATGAACAGAATCTTTTGCCTAGTAGAACATAATATCATGTTATATGTAATTTTGGTATATTTTTCTGAAATAAAAATCTTATTGGATTTTTATCCATAAAAGGTAATTTATAAGCTAACGTTCAATATTTAAAAAATGAACAAAATAAAAGAGCTGTTATTCAATAGCAATGCTAGACATAAAAATGAGTTAGGAGAGAATTCGTTTTGATTTTTTACAGATACTTGCTAATAAATGGATTATCTAATTGTAACCAAATTTTAAATGATTTGGGCTCCTTTTCCTTACTGTCTCCAAACTTCAGCCTTCCCAAAGCTGTTAAGACCACTCACCTACAAAGAATTTAGATGAGTCCAAATTCCAGAACTTGAGAATAGCCTTGAAAATTTGAAAACCCATTTAACCGTTAAAGCTTATGCATGCTCCACTGAGCTCAAGATAAAACAACAAGGATTCTTGTCTTTGGTCTATAGGTATTCAACTTAGTCATGCCAGAAATATTATTTATGGAGCCGTAATGACCAAATCCCCAAAATCCTTAATAATAATTTTTTTCTGATTCTAAAAGTAGGATGTACTCTCATATATTGGTAATACAAAATTTTTTATAGCCACTTTGGAAAACAGTTTGGCAGCTTCTTATGAAGTTAAACATACATTTTTCAATATAACTCAATAATCCTGCTCCTAGATATTTACTTGGGAGAAATGAAAACATGCCTACACAAAGACGTATATATGAATGTTTACAGCAAATTTAAGACAGCCAAAAAAGTAAAAACAACCCAAAGGAACTGCTGATACAGAAACAACATGGATGAATCTCAAAAGCTTGACACTAAGTGAAAGAAGGCAGACACAAAAGGCTACCTACTGTATAATTGCACTTATACGAGATTCCTGAAAGCAAAAAAACTAAAAGATCAGAAATTGTCTCAGTGGTTTTAGAGCTAGAAGTAAGGAGGAGATTGATCACAAAGGCCAAGAAGGAATCTTAGGGATGGAAATGTTCTGTTAGTTCATTGTGGTGGTGGTTGCATGACTGGGTCAACGCTCACCATCATATATCTAATTGGGTGCATTTTACTTCACGTAAACGATACCAATAAACCCTACTTAAAAAAAAATGAAAGGCATGTGCAATGTAGAAATTGTTGGACTGTAGAAAGGCATAAAGAATATGAAATTCATCTTTAATCTCACCAGGCAGATATTAGCTGCAGATTTAACGCTTTGATGCATGTTTCTGGATTTTTTTCCCCATGTATATGTTATAAGCTCATGTGACTGCTTTTTCTTAAACTTAATATGATAGTTCTTCCATATCACTCTTTTTTGGCATCACTTTTAATATCAACTTTAACATTCCTTATGGTATGAGTCTTACATGGGTTTTGAGTTTTCCTCTTAAACCATATTGATGAACATCCTTACCCTTTCCTCAATTTTAAATGGGTGTCTTATACCAGGAATTTGCTTTTATACCAATGAAAAATCAGCTAGACAGTGATACTTGATATCTAATTCCGGAACTCATCCTAATAGTAAAAAAAACCCCTCAAATTTGTTGAAATTAAGTTTAATGTGTTTTTATTCAGTATAGTTATCTTTTCTGATGCATTTTGTTCATGTTCATTTAATTCACATAAAATTTTTTCTGGCCAACATGAAAATGAAAGAGCAGAAACTATCATACATTCCTACCTAGAATTTATAACATTACCTTTATGCAGTTAAGTTTAATGTATTTTTTTTCTTATGCGAAGACTAAAACTCTTTTGACCAGTTACCTTCTAGATATGTTTGGTCAATTGTGACATCTTCTGTGTATGTTCCATTGAATTCTGTTTCATAGTGCAAAATCTCAAATACCTCAAGGCCCAACACTCAAATGCTTACCTTGCTTCCAATCTCAAATTGTCTATTCTTTTATATCTTATAATATCTTCAAGTACACAAATGTATGCATCCATCCATCCATCCTTCTGCTTTCAGTCTTCAGAAAAACCATGTATTTTCATTCCAGATTTGTTGACCCATCATTTTGAATGATGTTGCAGCTGACGGTATTATTCTGAATGCAGGACCTTCACTGCCAGCAAGACTTACCCTTGACTTGCTCATGGTGTTGATGCTTTGTGTATCACTATTCACTTTCACTTATGTGTTACCCAGTTGCCCAGCAGCATGCTAAGTGAGACGCTTTGAAGGAACAGAGAAGCAGACTGTGGTCACAGGCAGAGGTTATTACAAATGCCTTCTATGCCTCCGAGGCAGCTATTTGGTGCATATCTCACTAGTGCACTTTTGTGGAGGGCATCTGTTGTGTCCACAGTATCTAGCTCCTGAGGTCATTGCTGTTAACCCTGTAATAGGAGCTTGGGTGTGTGCATTTCAGGAAAGAAAATTACATAGGAAAGACAGAGAGCTGCTAAACACCTATCACTAGAATCACGGAAGAGAAATTAGAGGCTAGAGCAAAGGTGGGGCAAAGGGCTCTTAAAGCCAAGAGTGAACAGGTGAAGTCAGTAGCAGTAGATATCTCTGTCAGTAAGAGAATTTGCATTACATCCACAAGCGCAGATGATATGGTATCGAGGGTATTGTGAGAGCTGAATACAAGTTTACCAAACACTTCAGCTAGCGGATGTGTCTGAAAGACAATAAATAATTGATTTGGGTGGTGTGGGTGATGCTTTCCAGTGTAAGAGCCTAGTTTTTATTTAGACTTAGTAACTCCATGTTTGATTGATTCTGAAAATTTAGAAAATACAGAGAATAAAGTAGGAAACTTAAATCCTCCGTAACTCTACCATTCAAAGATACTATTACTAATATTTCAGAATATTTATTTCATATATATGTAGACTTTACAAATTCCAAATCGTTAAGTATGTGTGTAGTTTTGAATCCGTTCTTTTCACATAACATTATATAATGAGATAGGGCTTATGTTGCTAATTTTATCAAAACTATAATTTCGGTGGGAGCATAGTATTTCTGTGCATATAGCAGCATTTATTAAACCATCCACCTACTATTGAACACTTGTTACAGTTTCAATAATATAAATAACACTGTTTTGTGTATCCATGTAGCATACGTCTTTATGTGCATGCCTAATTATTTTTCTAATAAGTTCCAAGATAAAAAGGTGAGACTGTTTCTGCATATTGCCATGTTATCTCACAGAAAGGTGGTCTTATGTTATACTCTCCTAGAATTCAGTATGAGTGCCCATTCATTTCAACATGCCTTAGCCAACGTCCCTCCCATATCACTTTTAAAAACTACAAATTCAACCAAAGATTTTAGTTTTAAAAATTGTAAAAGTCTAGAGACTATAAGACTCTAAATATACAATTAGCTGTAGTGTTGTTTTATCGCACAGAATTGTATATAAATTGAGTTAGTTCGAATAGCCTCTACAAAATTAAACCTTCACTTCAGAAAAAGGGATTGTGATGAAATATTGAAAAATCTTACTTTAATTTAAAAATTAGGCTCCTGTTTGTCATAGTTTAAACTTCTAACAATGTTTTACACTTTTGTAAGAGGTGTGTGTGTGTAGTTTTGTGGTATAATTTTAAAATAGCTCTCCATGACATGTTCATACTTGATTAATTTTTAATTTTCTTTTTCTCGATACTTAAGCTTATATCTGTATATTCAGCAAGCACAAAAGTTCTGTTCTCAAATGATTGACTAATCTTTTCAATTCAGGTTACTAATAGCATTGCAAAGTTAAACAAAAACCTCGGTTGAAACTATATTAAATTAGACAATGTCATCTTCATTATTATCTGAAATTCATAGGGAAATTTGCAGCAAGATGTTTCCATAAGTCAGGTAAAGCCCCGAATTCTAGGGCTGGCAGGGACGTTAGAAATCAGAAAATCCAATCCTTTCATTTGATAGTTAAGGAAATGGAAACTGAGATTGGCGCAGGCACATCTCTGGGTCACTCAGCTGGGCAGTGACCCTTCACCCTGGCTTTTTGGACTCGACAGCTGGCTCCCTCTCAGGCCACACTCCTCAGCCCCAGTCATCCGAGAGCTGAAACATTTAGTGTTCTATTCTCAATTTGTATCCTTTGTCTCTCCTAAGAAGTGTGTGTAAGAATAAAGTTCCTACTGGTTCCTTGATTACCCTTTCTAACTCCAACTTCGTTCAATTTGTTGTATGAACTGACAAATTGCTAAGCCACATAAATCAATTGCCTTTCAAGAACCTAGAATAAACTCAGTCATTTTGTAACACAGAAGCTGCATGTTGTCTCAGATTCCAAATGAACTAAACTTTGCCTTTAGCAGGCTGGTCTCAAGAATAAATACCTATGGAAGAAATATGATTATACAGAAGCACAACATTATTCATGTAAAGTATTCTTTTGCTGTTTGTTTTTCTTACCAGATACTTGTATGCCCTTGGACAGAAGGTTTGGAAAAGATGGAAAAAACGTTACTTTGTCCTTGTTCAGGTTAGTAAATTTTTTTCCCTGTTATTTAATTACTCTAAGACAGCAGTTCTCAAACTTTTGTTTATGTAGGTTATATCTATCACTATCCACTGTATTAGATATGAAAACTGAAAAAAAAATTTTGAAATATTTATTTTAAAATAAGAGCAGTTAAATCCATTACATGCTAACACGCATAACATTTTTATATATAATAACTATCTTATAAACTAAACAATTTGGTGAAATGAGGCATTATTTTATACTTTTGTACAATCTCTTTAGTGTTCTGCTTAATAGAATGCAATTGTATTTTCATGTAAGCTCTTACATTAAATTTGTTGCAATATCAGATGAAATTTAGTGTTTGGAAAACTCCACAGTACACTCATGAGACAATAACTGTGAAAAAAAGTAGATGATGTCTGAATATTATTATAAAAACAGTTTTAACCTCGCAGGCCCCCTGAAAAGATCTTGAAGATTTTTAGGATAACAAGACCATACCTTGAGAACTACTGCATCATTCTGATATTTTAAGGATAAACCATAATACATAGAAGCACTTATGTTTACACAAATATGCCATATATAACACTTATTCACATAATTATGTCTGTAAATCATCTTGACTGGTAGATTTGTGATAGGATTCTAAATGTAGATAAATTACTGGAATATACAGTTTGGCTGACTCTTTTGGGGGGGCATTTTTTATTCTTTTTGGATCATAGATAATCTTTGCTGTAGAATATACTTGTTAAATAAAAATTTACATTCAGGAATAACTTTCTAAGTAGTAGTCATTTAATTCAGTGATAAATACAAGCTATTTTATTCCCAGTGGAGATGTATGGAAAGAGACTCACATTTGAAATGAACAGGAAACAGTCTTCCTGGTTCCTAGCCATACATGAAGCAAGCTTAAATGGACTAAATCAGAATGACATGATAAATGCCAAGGGAGGAAAATTGACATTTGCTGTTTTCCAGAAATATAGCCATCTATCAATTGCTGGATAAATTCTGTGCCATAATGTCCTGAAAAATTCATGAAAAGTATAAAAATTAATCAAAAATAGTTTTATCTACATGGCAACCAGCCAGCCTATTTTTGCATGTGTGTGGCAAAAATGTAGCCTTTCCTTATATAATTAGAATTAATATTTGATCAACTAATGAAAGATACGCACACATGTGTCTTTTGATGTGAAGCCCAATCACTTCTTTTGAGTAAGGGATCCCTGTTGGGAGTTTCAGGTGATCTGTCTTCCAGAAACCACACCTGTATGGCATCTTCTTTGGTTTCCAGGTTTGATTTCTTTACACTGGCACATGAATTTAAATGCATTTAACCGAGCAGCTTGAGTGCAGATTTTTCTGCACATTTCGATTTTATTCCCTTCTATAGATGTCTTGCTCACATCTAATTTGACAAGTTTGTGTTACTAACTTGTCTTTATCAAGTCTTTCTAAAGCATTCAACCATTTTTTTCATAGAAACAACCTTCTTTTACATAGTCATATTTCATGCATTTATAGAGAATCTTATTTAATTCCATAATTTTAATAGCTTATGTCACTGGCATAAACAAGTGCATATGACTCTTCATAAGCATAGAGTTTTACAAATAAGTCATCTTTTAAAATTCTTTTCCTTTTTTATGACAATTTTTATAGAGAAGTTTTAGGTTCAAAACTGAGAGGCAGGTACCAAAATTCCCCATATATCCCCTGTCCCCACACATACATCACCTCCCCTATTATCAATATCACTTGGTGCATGTCTTACCAAGGATGAACAGACATTGACACATAATAATCATCCTAAGTCTGTAGTTTATATTATGATTCTCTCTTGGTATTGTACATTCTGTGTATTTGAACAAATGTATAATGACATGTACAATGAACAAATGTATAATGACATGTATCCATCATTGTAATATCATACAAATATTTTCACTGCCCTAAAATTCCTCTGTTCTGCCTCTTCATCCCTCATCTACCCCTGGCAACCACTGATCTTTTTGTCTACATAGTTTTGCCTTTTCCAGAATGCCCTATAGTTGGAATCATACAGCATGTAGCCTTTTCAGATTGGCTTCTTTCACTTAGTAATATGCATTTAAGGTTTTCCCGTGGCTTGAAAGCTCATTTTTTTAAAGCACTGAATTATATTCCATTGTCTGGATGAACCACAGTTTATCCATTCACCTATTGTAAGACATCTCAGTTGTTTCTAAGTTTGAGCAATTAGGAATAAAGCTGCTATAAATATCTGTATGGACATAAGGTTTCAACTCCTTTGTGTAAATGCCAAGGAGCAAAATTGATGGATCATATTCATTATGTGTTAAGGAATGAATCGGAGAGTGCTCATTAACTGGAGATCTGGTTAAGTGACAGTAGGCTAAAAGTGTTTCTAATATACTGATTGTTTTAATATGAAAATTAGGCTTTATTAGGTCAGTCTTTAGAGGTCAAATGATCACCTTATGCTTTAGCCAGGTGAGGTTCAAGGTAATGCTTTACCCCTTACCTTATTTTCTAGCACATGGTCACAAGAATCAAGTTACAGGACAAGCTAGTATACTTTGATTATCACCCATAAGAGATTTAGAAATGAATGAAGGAATTAGAATACTTTGAGATTATTAACTGGTATGTCTTTGAGGAACATTAACCATGTCTTTGGGGAGCTAGAAAGTTCTCCCAGTAACAAAAATATGTCTAACATTTTACAAGGCAACATTTAATCTAAATCAAAGTAGATAAACCCATGCACTCTATAATTAAAACATCACTGAACTACAATGAATTCAGATTTATTCTACCTGAGGTATCTTAAAATTTGAAGTCATATTTAAGCATTATATCTTTACACAAATATATATACACACATGTATTCTCACAGGGAATCCCATGCCCAACTGTATGGAGATATAAATGCCAGTACTCTGGCATCTTTTTGAAGTTTTAAATACAATTGAATCTTTCTTTCAATTTCAAATGTATTGGAAATACAAGTTGAATGCACACTCTTCAAAATCGGGATGGATATTTGTGGAGATTCAACGAGAATGACCCATTGGAAGGAACCAGGCAGTTTTTATTAGTATTTGTAAAGACAGCTCTCATTCTATGGCACACAGCTTGTAGGTCCATACCTGCAGGCTGCATTATTGAAAGATGAAGGAGTCCTTTTTCTAGGGAGGATGGTATACCCCTGCTGTGTCTGCTGCTGCCATCCGCAGAATGGTGCTCTGGCGATAATGTGAATCTCATCACCACTTGTGAGTGTGTATTTTATGAGTGATAAAGCTAGAGATCAGCCATCAGCCCAAGAATTTATACTCATAAAAATTGATTGAGAGTCAGGTTTGGCCAGCTGCAAAGTCGTTGTTCCAAGTGAACACTCAAGGAGCTACTGAGGTGAAGAGATTTTTCAAAGACTCTCACATAAACATTTAAATCAGAGTTGAATGTGGGAAAATAAATTATTTATTAATGTGGGGTGTTTAATTAGCTTCTAAGTAAGATTAGTTTTAGTCTCCATTTAGATTCTGAAACCAGTATACTTATGGTAGTAAATAGATTTTCATGTTGTTTAAGAGGCTGCATTATTTTAATGAAGGTAAATTTTGGTTCATGCTAAATTGAAAAAACAATAATTTGGAAGAATATATTTGAAATCTTACCAAAATTAAACTTATATGTGTTTCTTATTCATTTTTTTATGTTTATTTAGTGTTTTAGTATTAGATTTGGAGGATGTCACTGATATAAAGTACTTAGGACATTAGTATATTTTAGTTCATTATAATAAAACTATTTAATAACTTTAAAATTCTTTCCCTGTATTTCTGATTTAACCAAACTGAATTATTTAAGACATTCTGTATTCTGCTAATGCCTATTCAAATAACTGTATGCTCCTAGGTACTGCATATTCTGTGGTAAATCCAAAAATTCCTGAAGCACTCATCTATTAATATAGTTCTTGCTATATTTAATATTAAGCAGTTGTGTCAGGCATTTATGTAAAGCATTTTTAACAAATTATCTTACTCCTCAGAATAAGGTATATTTGAGAGTAGATGTTATTGTCCTCATTGTGCAGATAAAATTATGTACAAAGGGGTTATATCAACTGCCCAGAGTTATACAGTTAGTATGCGGTAGAATCGAGAGATCAAATCCAGTCCTGTCAGACTGTAGAGAGTAAGCTTTTATTTCCTCTGTCACAATGCTGTGATTAAATCGTTGCACAACCACAGTGGATCTGAAGACAAACATATGAATAGTCATTATGGATCGTTAATTTCATGAGATACAAGGCAGTGGTACTACATTAACGAAATCACCAGTGAGTGATGGTGTAAAAAGTCCATGCCTCTTGCAGGCCGCTTACTGTGTGACATCACTAGAAACTGAATTAGACATTTATGTTGTTTTGGCCCTGTATCAGAGTGTTCACTGCTTGTTGTCGATGTGTCAGAATCATGACTTGAAGTTGCTGCAAACAACAGCAGGCTATCAAGACATAATGTTAATTACATATCAACTGAGTTGGCCCAGAATGTAAACAGTCAGCCACGCCACTGAGCGATCCATACATGCTGCAAACATGAGAAGCACTCTGTTAGTGAGATGCCATCAAAATCTGCTTTAAACTTATAGAAGTGGCTGCCCCAGCCTATTGGTATCTACACTATTCAGAACACATGGAGATCCACTAAAGTAGGCTGCTGTCACGTGTCTGATAACACCACTGCTATGTTAAATCATATGGTCTAGGTTTAGTCTTAGGACATCAGCTGGTGTTAGCTTATAGTAATGTGAAGTGAACAAATATGTTGAAAGTCATGGGACAGTGGCTCTCTAGCCTATATTTTAAAATGATTTAAAATTTATAAACCTAGGACATGTTCACCGTAGGGTAAAATTAAACCTTAGAAAAATATTTATGATCGAAAATGAAAGGCTCCCATATGCCTCTCCCATGTACAGCATTGCCACCTCATTCCATTCTCCTTCTCAGAAGTAACCACTGCTAGTAGTTTGGTTTCTAAACTTTCATTCTTAATAGAATCATTTTATATATATTTCTTCTGTGAATTACTTTGATCCTCTTTAAAAATATGTCACAGATAAGTCTCCATGTCAATATATAAAAATCCATTTTATTCTTTTAAATAGATAATTGGATTCCATAGTATATTAACATAATTTATGTAACAATTACCCTTTTTTTGACATTTAAGTTCCCTTTTTTAAAAATCAAACAATGCTAAAATCAATATATATACAATTCTTATATATTAATCTTTGTGTATATGTGGGAGTATTTTCTGTAAAAATGAAATACAAAGACAAGGGGCATATAGATACTATAATATAAAGAAGGATTATAAGGCTTGAGATGACTTATCAGTGTTTAAATAGTCATCAAAACTTTGGCCTTTTTTTTTCATTTATGTCATTTTTACAGTTAGAAAATAGTCATTAAGTGTCACGTTGCATGTGTTTTTTATCTTTTAAAATGCACATCTTCAATATGAAAGAAAATTGAAAATTCTTTTGGTTGTGGGGCTTATTTTGAACAAAATGTCAGAGGAAAATAATTTTTCTTATAGTTTTAATTTTTTTATAATAATTTTTTATTTTTTAGTTATAGTTGGCATACAACATTGTATTAGTTTCAGGTGTGCAACATAGTAATTAGACAACTATATACTCACAAAGTGATCAACCCAATAAATCTAGTGCCTCTCTGATGTAATGCATAGTTATTACAATATTATTGGCTATATTCCTTATGTGATACTTTTTATCTCCATGACTATTCTGTAACTACCAATTTGTACTTCTTAATCCCTTGCTCCCTTTTCACTGACCCCCCTAACCTCCCTTCCATTTGGTAACCCTCAAAATGTTCTCTGTCTATGAGTTTGTTTCTGTTTGTTTGTGTGTTTTGTTCTTTAGATTCCATATGTATGTGCAATCATGTGGCATTTGCCTTTCTCTCTCTGACTTACTCCACTCAGCACACTACCCTCTAGGTCCACCATGAAGTAGCTTTTGCCATCCCCTTACTTTTAGTCTGTGTGTGTCATTTAATCTGAAGTGGGTCTTTTGTAGGCAGCATATATAAGGATCTTGTTTTCTTATCCATTCAGCCACTCTGTCTTTTGATTAGAGAATTTAATTCTTGTTCATTGGAAGTACTCATTGATAGATATGTAGTTTTTGCCATTCCTTATTTAAACTTTTTATACATATTTTTTTTCTTCTTCTTAAAGAAGTCTCTCCAACATTTCCTGTAATGTTGTTCTGGTGGCGATGAACTCCTTTAGCTTTTTCTTGTCAGGGAAACTCTTTATCTGTCCTTTGATTCTAATTGATAGCTTTTCTGGGTAAAGTAATCTTTGTTGTAGGTCTTGGATTTTCATCACTTTGAATATTTTGTGCCAAGCCCTTCTGGCCTGTAAAGTTTCTGTTGAGAAGTCGGCCGACAG
>NW_011888814.1:3728478-3733752 GCF_000151845.1 Pteropus vampyrus | reverse complement strand
GGGGTTGTATTTCTATTTCCTTCACCAGGCTAGGGAAGTTTTCCATCATTATTTCTTCAAATAACTTTTCAATTCCTTGCTCTCTGTTTTCTCCTTCTGGTATCCCTATGATTCATTATTATGCTTGATATTGTCCCAGAGGCTTCTTAAACTATCTTCATTTTTTTTGGATCTTTTTCTTGTTGCTGTTCTGATTGGGTGTCCTCTGCTACCCCATCCTGTATGTTGTTTATTTAATCCTCTGTCTTATCCACTCTGTTGATTCCAATTTACTGTTCATCTCAGATATTGTATTCTTCATTTCTGACTGGCTCCCTATTATGTTTTCCGTTTCCATTTTTATGTTTGTTTGTTTTTTTTAATCTCTTTGTTAAAGTTGTGAGTTGATCTACTCTTCCCCTAAGTTCGTTGAGCATCCTTATAACCAGTGTTTTGAACTCTGCATCTGGTAGATTGGTTGTCTCCACTTTGGTGAATTCTTTTTCTGGAGCTCTGTACTGTTCTTTCCAGTGAGACATGCTTCTTTGTCTCCCCGTTTTGGTTGCCTCCCTCTGTTCTTTGTATTAGGTAGAGATCCTAAGTTTCCCAGTCTTAGTAGAGTGACTTTATGTAGTAGGTGTCCATCCTGTGGCGGCACAAACCTGAGAGGGGTCCAGCTGCAGGCCAAGTCCAGCCACAGCCTGGTAAGAGTCACTAAGCAATCCACATATGGCTGCAACCCGTGCTGGGCTTATAGGTGCCTCGAGGGGTCAAGTCTGAAACCAAGGCCAGCTGCCACTAGTACAGGTCTTGGGGCTGCTCAGCAAGAGTTACATGGCATGCTGAGGCCAGATGCTGCTTCTTTGGGTTTTATGAGCCTTTGAGAGATTTTATGAAAGTTCGCAGCAGGAGCCAAGATAGCCCATTTGTATGGAATAAACCACTGAAAGCAGTCGGGTGGGCCCACAAGTTGAGAGAGGCAGAGTCTCAGGGAATCCCCTGGGCAGAGCTACTTGTGTCATCTGGGCCGGGAGTGGTGAAGGCTCAACAAAGGAACAATGGCTCCTGTCTGCACTTTTATCCAGGAGCCAGCCACCCCTCCAGTCCTCGTCCTGAAGCCCGACAACTCAGTGCCTCCCCATATGTCCTTGGAGCCCCTCAAGCAGCCGCCCCAACGCTGGAGCTCAGAGCGAGCGAATCCATCAGGAAGTAAGGCCAGGTGTGGGCCCTTTAAGAGGAAGGTCTCTGCTTCCCGCAGCCCTAGGTCTCACTCGGCAGCAACTTCCACTGGTTTTCACAGCCAGAGGTTGTGGGGACTTCTCTTCCCGGCACTGGAACCCTGGGCTGGGGAGCCCCATGTGCCACCGGGACCCCTCACTCCTCAGGTCGGGGAGGTGGCTCTGCAGCCAAGTTGGCCCTCTTGATTCTTGATGGCCACTCCTGGTTGTGGGACTGGTGTATTTCACATCTCTGCCCCACCTACCATTTTGAGGTGACCTGTTATTCCAGGTGACCTAGTTGTAGGACTTCTGTTCAGCCAGGCCTCTGGCAGCTCTTCATACTGGTTGATCTATAGTTTTGTTATAATTTTAGTGTGGTCACCAGAAGAGGCCTTTACCTTCTATGCTACCTTGAATCTCTGTAGGTTTCATTTTTAAGATAACTTTTGCTTTGTGATAACTGGGTTTTTTTCCATGGGAAGAAAAAAATAATGGCCATATTTATTTATAGAATTTATTCTTGAATATTAACAAATGTAATGCATTTACTATTCAAAATAGTTCTAAAATATATTAAAATTACCACTTACCTGTATCTCAAGAGCTAGAATTATAGAGAGAAAGAGAAGGAGCAGTGAGAATAGGGCCGGATTGGGCAAGGAGAATATCACATGGATCAGTCAGTGGTCCCAATGCAAAAATCCCTCTTTTTACATATACATCCCTTGTGTTCTGTTAAAATTTTTGTTATTTTATTGTTTAGATTCCAGAGAAACATCTGACTTCATATTTTATACTTCATACCTACGTGAAAGAGCAAGGGACTATGAATGAGAATTGTACAATATTACAATTTACAATTGTAAAATCTGAATGAGATATTAGTGGGCTTAATTTTTTGAAAATTGTTTATCAATACTTCATTTTGAAGTGCTATGTGTGTATCTTTATGTGTATATGAGTATTCATATATGTATATATCTTAACATATACACATATAGTATGCCTGCCACAGAGTAAAGATTAAGTAAGTATTTCTTAACTAGGTGTATATCATCTATTCTTTAGATTCCTTCTCAAACCTCAGTATGGAACATAAAATTGACTTACATTTGAGCATTCTTGAACCAAAATCTAGGTATCATATTTGATCTCTCTTTGTTCATTACCCCCATGTCAATCAGAAAATACTGTTTCGTTCACAGCCATATCAGTATCCCACTCACTTCCAATTCTCTGTGCCTTCTCTGCTGCCAGTCCAGCTAAAACCACAATTATCTTCACAGACTCTTACAACAGCATCCTAACTGTTCTCTCTGCTCCTGCTCTCTGCCATTCTTACAAACTTTTCTTCTTGTCAGAATGGTCTATTTGAAGCATAACTCAGGTTTTACCAATTTGCTGCTTAAATCCTTCCATGACTTCCCATAACATTTAGAGTAACCTCTGACCATCACGTAGAGAAGGTCTTACATATTCTGGCCCCTAGCTTCCTCTTTTCTGCCCACCCAATCTAAAGCAGGTCTTTTCTGCCCACCCAATCTAAAGACGAGACCTTTCCTGTCACTGAACAGCACCTTGACTTGTAATGCTCTGCCCCCAGATTAATTGCAGTGCCAAGAGTTGGAGTTTAGCACCTCCAAGTCATCAGCCCCCTTCTCCAAAGGTCCCTCAAATAAATATATATTATAAGTGTTTCTTTTTTAAGTGTGATTTCTATGTACATATGCCTTCGAATTATGCCCCCTACCCTTTTTTCAACCCAATTGATGTTTGGCTACCCCATCTTTCATTTTAGCTACTCTGCTTTCATTTCCTCCATGGCTGGTTCATTCTATGTTTCCATTTTAGGTATCAGGTCAAAGGTCATCTCAAATGGGTCTTTTCTGCCCACCCAATCTAAAGCAGCCCTCAACTCACTCTTTGTCACATATGCTGTTTTGTATTTTTCAGAGCATTTATATCTAATCAAAATCATCTTTATTAATATATTTTTATTATCTCTTTATCCTTTCTAGAATATATGCTTCATGAAACTAAGGACCTTGTCTTCCTTATAATCTGCTATAAGTAGAAATTAAATATTTGTTCAATAAATAAATATATGTCAATCACTCTGAGCATTGTTTTAAAAAGGCTGCCTTTCCTCTTTCTAATTTATATACACTGATTGCTAAATCTTTTTTATGCCATTTGGTCAAGACAGTAAATATATATTCCCCTGAAATCCATCATGCTCTCGAAGATATATTCATTTTCCTTGATTAAATTAAGCTCTGGGATTTTTTTTTTAAATAACTCTAACAGCACCTTTAGCCTCTGCCAAGAACATTTCCAGCTAAGGACTTTTAAGCCTTAATCTTTACTGAAATTAGATGGTGGCAGTTGCTAAGCCGCCAGCTGTTAACATGATCCCTGCAGTAGGAATACAGCATACAAACCTGAACGCTGTGGTCTCTAAAAAGAAATAGGTAGCACTTACACGTGTGGACATGGACAGGTGTTGAACAGGTTGGCAATTGAAAACAAAGTGGGAGGTTTCCCAGACCAGATGCAGATACCTTGTGCAACCTCAGTAACTGAAGGTACCCTGTCAAACGTAGTGATGCTAAAACCTGATTTAACGCTGCTGTCCTCAGATTAAAATCTGTTTATATCCCCCAATTCTCAACAAATCTATTCTTTATGGAGTTATTAAGAGTGGATTGGGTTAAGAAATTGAATGTTTATCATTGCTCTGTCTTTGCACCGAAAGGATTTTCAGTTGCAATATAGTATATAAGCTTTGTTCAATAATATACAAGTAAGCTCATAGGTGAAAACAAATACTAGATCAGAATAGGTCAGACCACCTGTTTCTATGTAATTCCCTGGCATGTGGCGATGGGGCAAAGTGAGGCTACACAACTGCCTCCAGCTAGGAGCACAGGGAGCAGGGCGACCCCCTGGCTCCTGTCATTTCTCTTACAGCAGCATATTTTAACTATTAGTGCCCACTGATATTGACAGTTCTCTCAGAATATAATTTCTCCAGATTACCCTTAATCTAGCAAACCAGTAGCTGCAAAGTGTTACCACTATTCAGAAGGATTCACTTGAATTTACAGTACAGGTTCATTTGAGGATTCGCCTCAGGAATGTGATTTAGCATGACCTTGCAAAACAGATGGGTGAGAGGGAGAATTCTTAGAGATACTGGAGGAATCAAAAGAAGCATGAAATGCAGCATCATTTTATGGAAATAGAGCTAGGAACCAGTGCATCAAAAGGATGATATTATCCACAGTTAGTTGTTTCTAGAACCAGTGCATTCGAAAACCAAACCACTTTTTTTAGTTGTCTCTTAGGTCAGATTTCCTAATTGTCAGTGACAGCTTTGTTAGTCGTTGGTGTTTTGTTACCTTTCCATCTGGGCTCTTCATTAAATCTCTAAGCCCAGTTATCTGTGATAGATTCTGGGTCTGTTGGGTGACTTTTGAGATATTAAAATTAACAAAATATTAAAGGAAGTACAAAATAAAACAGGTATTTAATTGTTACTTAAATCACCATTGCTTCAGAAAGTAGGTGATTCCTCTAAAGCTGCAGGGTTTTTCTGTTTGGTTTGGTTTTTTAGTATTTCTAAAGATCTTAAAATTGGTACTTAAAATTTTACATATCCATCATATTAAGAAATAATTGTATTATTTAAAGCTAGCTGGAAATACAGTACTTAAAAATAAAGCATAATGCAGCAACTGGATCTGTATTTCAAATTATATAAAGAAAAAAGCACATCGATATATTTCATACTACATGTAAAAAAAAACAAGTAGCCTTTTGACAGATGATTTTTAAGGCTAGATTTTAAATGACAAAGAATTTTTTAGCATTTTAGGTGGGTTACATCTATCAAGTGTAGATTCTTTAATGCATGACCATGTATGAACTTAATTTATGGAAAGAGCTTTAGAGAGTAGTCATTTTTTTGTTTAAGAAAACAATAATTTTTAAAATATAGATTAAAATATGCATTCAAGATAATGCCTATTAGGAAAGAGGGGGTAATATCTAAAACCACATTTAGAGGCATCTG
>NW_011888814.1:3723743-3728428 GCF_000151845.1 Pteropus vampyrus | reverse complement strand
CAGTAGGAATACAGCATACAAACCTGAACGCTGTGGTCTCTAAAAAGAAATAGGTAGCACTTACACGTGTGGACATGGACAGGTGTTGAACAGGTTGGCAATTGAAAACAAAGTGGGAGGTTTCCCAGACCAGATGCAGATACCTTGTGCAACCTCAGTAACTGAAGGTACCCTGTCAAACGTAGTGATGCTAAAACCTGATTTAACGCTGCTGTCCTCAGATTAAAATCTGTTTATATCCCCCAATTCTCAACAAATCTATTCTTTATGGAGTTATTAAGAGTGGATTGGGTTAAGAAATTGAATGTTTATCATTGCTCTGTCTTTGCACCGAAAGGATTTTCAGTTGCAATATAGTATATAAGCTTTGTTCAATAATATACAAGTAAGCTCATAGGTGAAAACAAATACTAGATCAGAATAGGTCAGACCACCTGTTTCTATGTAATTCCCTGGCATGTGGCGATGGGGCAAAGTGAGGCTACACAACTGCCTCCAGCTAGGAGCACAGGGAGCAGGGCGACCCCCTGGCTCCTGTCATTTCTCTTACAGCAGCATATTTTAACTATTAGTGCCCACTGATATTGACAGTTCTCTCAGAATATAATTTCTCCAGATTACCCTTAATCTAGCAAACCAGTAGCTGCAAAGTGTTACCACTATTCAGAAGGATTCACTTGAATTTACAGTACAGGTTCATTTGAGGATTCGCCTCAGGAATGTGATTTAGCATGACCTTGCAAAACAGATGGGTGAGAGGGAGAATTCTTAGAGATACTGGAGGAATCAAAAGAAGCATGAAATGCAGCATCATTTTATGGAAATAGAGCTAGGAACCAGTGCATCAAAAGGATGATATTATCCACAGTTAGTTGTTTCTAGAACCAGTGCATTCGAAAACCAAACCACTTTTTTTAGTTGTCTCTTAGGTCAGATTTCCTAATTGTCAGTGACAGCTTTGTTAGTCGTTGGTGTTTTGTTACCTTTCCATCTGGGCTCTTCATTAAATCTCTAAGCCCAGTTATCTGTGATAGATTCTGGGTCTGTTGGGTGACTTTTGAGATATTAAAATTAACAAAATATTAAAGGAAGTACAAAATAAAACAGGTATTTAATTGTTACTTAAATCACCATTGCTTCAGAAAGTAGGTGATTCCTCTAAAGCTGCAGGGTTTTTCTGTTTGGTTTGGTTTTTTAGTATTTCTAAAGATCTTAAAATTGGTACTTAAAATTTTACATATCCATCACATTAAGAAATAATTGTATTATTTAAAGCTAGCTGGAAATACAGTACTTAAAAATAAAGCATAATGCAGCAACTGGATCTGTATTTCAAGTTATATAAAGAAAAAAGCAATCGATATATTTCATACTACATGTAAAAAAAAACAAGTAGCCTTTTGACAGATGATTTTTAAGGCTAGATTTTAAATGACAAAGAATTTTTTAGCATTTTAGGTGGGTTACATCTATCAAGTGTAGATTCTTTAATGCATGACCATGTATGAACTTAATTTATGGAAAGAGCTTTAGAGAGTAGTCATTTTTTTGTTTAAGAAAACAATAATTTTTAAAATATAGATTAAAATATGCATTCAAGATAATGCCTATTAGGAAAGAGGGGGTAATATCTAAAACCACATTTAGAGGCATCTGCACTTTCTTCTCTTCCTTGGTTTCTTGTTCATTTATGTATTCATTCGACAAGTCCCTTCAACAACATAGTCGCTGTGTTCTTAATGGAAAGGAACAAACTGTGAGAGTAGGGAAAAAGAGAAAGAGAGAAAGGGGGAGAGCCAAATGAGGCTGGGAAACAGAAGGCCACTCCATGAAAGTCAAAAGTCCTCAGATCCTTCGCAGCCTAAAAGCATATGGCCGGAAAATCGGTTCAATCCCCCAATCAGTCAGGTATCTTCACTCTGTTACAGCAACGAACTGCATCTCTAACTCAAAATGAAACGACTTTGGAAGATGCAAAGAATAAAGAGAGGAAGGGATGGTTCCCTGACAACTGGGTTTGATTTATCGGGAGACTGCTGCCTTATAGGCACGCAATGTGCTGGGTCCTCTGTGTCAGTGATCTCGAATTCTCTCAAATCCCGGTAATGTATGTTATTATTGTTTCAGAAATTCAAACTGAGATATATAAGTGTTAAAGTGATTGTCCCAAGGTCTTGTCAAAGATCAGTCGGAAAGAATAAGGATACGTAATAGGGGGAAAATGAAAGTGGGACTCACATTAGAAATGGCAGGCTCATTTGTTAAACCTTGCTTATCCCCCTTCACTTCCAACTGAAATAGCTTAATATGACTGTCTTCAGAGAGTCCTTCTCTGGCTACGTTGTCTAAAATAAACCCTCTCCACTGTCATTCTCTTTATTCTGCTTTATTTTTCTTCAAAACAACTCACCACCCACAATTATTTTAGACATCTCTTTATTTGCAATTCAGTACTCTCCATTCTCACTGAGGTTGATTTTTTTCCTTTTTTTTTTTTTCTTATACTGATGCTGATAGCACTGTTGTATCCTCAAGGCCTAGAAAAATTCACTGTAGTTGCTCAGTAAATATTTGTTGACTAAATGAATAAGAGAGAGAGAGAGGAAAATACCTATAAGAACATGGAGGAAGATATGAAAATTATAAATGCACGTGAAACTAAAGTCAGTTATTTACCATTCTGGCTAGTAAGCAATGAAGGACTAATTTCCAGATATCTTAAGGATATCAGGAAAGTACCAGATATATCTTACTACCAGACCAGATAGGAAGAAGCACTCACAAAAGTCTTCGAAATATCTTGCTAATATGTCCCTTAAGATAATTTTGCAGAACTATAGATCATTGTAAACTTTTTATCACACAGTTAAATAGTTGCAATGGACGCAAGTTCTAAAATAAAAACAAATCAATCATAAATATGCCAATAGAATGTAAATACTGTTGTGGTTTTATAGGAAATAAGTATTATGCTACAAAATCTTTTTGATTATCATCCTCTCTGCAATTTAAAAAAAAGTCTACAAAATTGTACTAAAAAATAAAAAAAACCCTCCTATGTTGAAGTTCTAGGCCCCAATAACTCAGAAATAGTGTTGTTGTAGATGTAATTAAGACAAGGTCCCAATGCAGTGTGACTTATGAAAAAAAGGCTTTAGGAACAGACATGCGTACAGGGAGAGCTCCACGTGAGGTGACAGCAGAGGTGGAAATGCTGCTTCTGCAAGAGATGCCAAAAATTGCCAGTGAAGCACTGGAAGTGAAGAGAGGGACAAAGGACAGTTCTCCCTCACAGTTATCAGAAGGGACCGACCCCACAGATACTGACTCTAAACTTCTCGACTCCAGAACTGCAAGACAATAAACTTCTGTTGTTTAAGCCAAATAAATAAATAAATAAATAGAGAACAGAGATATCAAAGCTAAATAATAGCAGAGGAAACACAAAAAGACCCTCTCTAAGAATAGCTCTCTTCATCCGAAACACCCAGATTTATTTCCCTTCGTTCCTGTATTTGAACAAACCAAGTCAGTCAAACTACCTCATCTGAAGAAAAATAAAACAGTGAAAATAAAAAAAAAAAAAAATCAATAAAAAGAAAAACTCCTATAGCAAACAGGCTTTTTAAGTACTAAAATTTTCTTTTATATTGGAGTATAATTGCAATTATGAGTATCACACAACTGATAAATGAAAGCACATAAATATATGACAAATTTTGAAGAACAATTATTAAACAAAAATTTTGTTGGAAATGCCTATCTTAATGAGCTGGATATGGCTTCTCTTCCCAATTTATCTGTAAGTGAATATTATTCTAGAATGAGAAAGGTTTCACATTAATTCCTTTTTTGTTTGTATCATCTTAGAGATGTAAGCACGGAAAAGCTTGACTCACATAAATAAGTGATGGAAATAGAAGTTTTGTCACAATAGTATCACTCAGTTTCTCAAATGTTTTTTAACTCCTAAGTTAAATGCCCCAAGTACATAGAGATGTTTCATACACACTATTTTTAATATTCTGTCATTTTATAGCTAAATTAGGTGTCTTTATAATTTTGTTGAAAGCAAATAAAGTAAAAACCATCTAATTTTCAAAATATTTTCTTTTGCCTCTGAGTGTAGAGAACCACACAGTTGCAACGAAAAGAATTCCTATCCGAACCTCACTAAATAAATGCCTGCTAGAAAATGAAAATTGGATTAGAGAGAGCTGTTCATTTCTACTTGCTCTCCAGCTTGAGAGTGAAGAGGTGAATTCTGACAGTACTCTAGTAGGAGACTAAGGGTGATCGATGAGGATTTCCTATCCTTTGGCAAATATCAGACCTTGAAAGATCACTGTTTGTTTAAGGATAGATTTAAAAAGGCGGGAGGCGGGGAGGGAGGGGTAAGGTGGGGGGACTAATGGAGACCAATGAAGAGATTCTATAATATTAAAATCAAATATATTGATCTTATGTTTTAAATAATTTATTAGAAACATGAACTGTATTGAAAAGTTTGTGAAAATGAGAGTTGGCTGAGGTTAAAAAAAGAGATCTGACAAAAATAAGGCAATAAAAGTAAAAAAGCAAAAGCAAATTGATACCCACATTTAAGGCAGTAATATACAGAATGAACACAGCATAAATTGAAGTCAGTAATGTAGAAGATAAGAGAGAAGCTCTAAAAATCTGAA
>NW_011888814.1:3671347-3723693 GCF_000151845.1 Pteropus vampyrus | reverse complement strand
AGTGAAGAGGTGAAATCCGACAGTACTCTAGTAGGAGACTAAGGGTGATCGATGAGGATTTCCTATCCTTTGGCAAATATCAGACCTTGAAAGATCACTGTTTGTTTAAGGATAGATTTAAAAAGGCGGGAGGCGGGGAGGGAGGGGTAAGGTGGGGGGACTAATGGAGACCAATGAAGAGATTCTATAATATTAAAATCAAATATATTGATTTTATGTTTTCAATAATTTATTAGAAACATGAACTGTATTGAAAAGTTTGTGAAAATGAGAGTTGGCTGAGGTTAAAAAAAGATCTGACAAAAATAAGGCAATAAAAGTAAAAAAAGAAAAAGCAAATTGATACCCACATTTAAGGCAGTAATATACAGAATGAACACAGCATAAATTGAAGTCAGTAATGTAGAAGATAAGAGAGAAGCTCTAAAAATCTGAAGTGGAAATTCTATTCACAGTGACAAATACCCAATATAGCAAAAATCTGCTCATCTAAGTGGCAAGAGAAGAGAACAGATAAACAGAGCAGAAGTAGCAATAAAAGTAACAATAAAAGTAAAAAATTAAAAATAAAAAACATTTCCTGATATTTAAAAGAAATTAGTGTTAAGATAGACTTAACACATTTCAGGAAATTTAGTGAGAAGAGATATTCATCCAAACATTTCTTCCAACAATTTTTTTCAATTAAAAATAATATAGTTCATCAAACATCTCTTTAACACATGATGACAGAAGTCAGTGGAGTTATAGCTATGGAGAATTGATGAGAAATTGCATGACCTGAGAATTTAGTACACATCTAAGAAGTCATTTGTAGATAAAAGCACTGGTGAGATAGTCCCATATAGGTGGAGATTTGGAAATTATACAATTCACCTTCCTGAAAACATTTAAAGGGGAACTGCTGATACTTGAGAAATGAATGACTATAGTATATCAGAAATATAATCTTAAAACATAAAATAATTAAAGACAATAATGATAAAAGATTCCCTGAACTGAAATCAGCAAATTGGAAAATAATTATCCTACTTGTTTTTATTTATCTTTCTTAAATGCGTGTCTATCTCACATTCATTCCAATATTTAATATTAGAAGGGTTTAGTGTCTTTATTTAGAAGTTTTGTGATGTTTTTGTGACCAGAAATATACTCTTGTTTTTATCAATTACTCTGTGGCAAAATAAGTATTATTATCTGTCGTTTCACTTAAAGTTAGTTTCCAACAACCTATTAATGATGTTAAGCAAGGACTTACTGTATATGATTTGTACTTTCAAAAATAACAGATTTTCAAATATGGCTGAATAGAGTATGTATCAAATTGAAATAAGTTGAATTTCATGGAGAAATTAAAAGGCAGGGACTATATGTCAGATACTGTGGCAGCCAGTGAATCAAAAACAAGGAAGCCACACACAAGGAAATGCAGTTAGAAAGGTAAAGGGGACAAGTGTGTGAGGGTTTTGGAAGAAGGAGTAGAGTTTTATAGATTAAGGAATAGTTAGAAAATGGTATTTTAACAGTGAAGGTGACATTTTCCTGCTTGGGAATTCGGGTGAAGAAGTGGATAAAAGTTCATGAGTCTTGTTGGCTAATCTCTCTGGAGTGCCAAACATGGTGGTGGCTATAGATTCCAGCTAGTAGATGCTGGAGGTTTCTGCAAGTCGTGGAAGAAGGACAGACCTTCCTGTGCTCTTCATTTCTCTGCCAGGAAGTTCCAGATTGTTTCTGCAGCGATGTATCTGAGACTTTCCTCTGGTTGGGTTTTTAAGACTCTTCCAAATGAAAGAACAAAATGGGAGGCTTATGGATTATTTGCTCAATATGTTTTCTATTTTGTTAATAATTGATTAGAAAAGCATTTCTTTGTAATAGTCCCTTGATGTCCAATAAGTACCTTTTAATTCTAACACAAATTTGAACATATGTTTGGTTTTATAGACTATATCATAGATTTTATTTTTCCTGGAATGAGGTGAAAAGGCATGTATATTTGAGTCTCTCTCAAATATACAAAAGTTAAATCTATTATTCAGAAACTCTATAAATAAACAAAATTAGAATTAAAGGATTAGCCAAGGATTTAAATTGGTGATCTTGACTAGTCCTCAATGTAATGTTAAAAAAATTTTATGGCAAACCCCTGGAAATGGTAGATAAAATATAATACAAATCTTTTAAAATGAGCAGCTGAACCGGAAGAAGAAAGGAAAACCTCACGAATCAAATAGTGAAGCTTATGAGTTGACATTGAACATTGAAATTGCACTGGGGCTGGAATAGGGTATAATGGGTATTGATGTTGATATGTAGGGACTTGGAGTTTTATGTTCACTCAGACACAGAAAACATAACCTGAGGCATTCTAAAAGTGAAAATTTGGATCAAAGATCTTCTTGTAAGGAATTTAAAACAGCTAGATCTCAGTGACTAGAAGAAAAAAAACTGCCCTTAGGCTAATAAATTTGTGTTTGGCCTTAGGCTTTGAACGAGGAATAAAAATAGCACCAGAGACTCTGTAACTTCAGCCTTTACACAGAGAATGTTGCAGTTCTAATTTATTTTAGCTGAATGTAAAGGAAACAGCCAAGTTAAGAGATTAACATAAAAAATACTTTTGCATCTGACACATAAAAATTTTTTTTTTCTGGAGAGATGAGCGCTTAACCTAGACTTTATAAGATATCCACAGATATAACCATGCTAAATATGAACTCCTATTTAAGAAATACAAAACAGCAAACCAATTATTTACACCTTGGGGAATTTCAGTAATAGAACTAGCATATATAACAGAACTATACAGAATATAAAAAATGTATTTAAGGTCAAAATTTATAAGGAGGTTCAAAAGTATAAGAAAAGAACAAAGTGACAAAAAGAATATAACACTATGAAAAATGAGCAAGCAGATTTGGAATGAGACTGCATAGAACTACTAAAAATTGTAAACAGTCATTGAAGTTACAGCCTTATTAAACAGGTTAAACAGTAGGTTAGAGACATCTGAAGAGGAAGTTAGCCATGTAATTAGTGATTCAGCATTAGTTATAATCTCAGGAAATTACTCATTTTCTCATTGCATGAAAAAAACATAACATATGTAAAGAGGTTAAAAGATATGGAGGAAACCATCTAAAGTTCCAAGATACTTTTGATAGAATTTGAAGAAAGACAGAATAAAGGAAAATGGGACAGACAGTAAAGGAACAAGCTTCTAAAATTGATAAAAGTCATGAATTATAAGATACAAGAAATATAACAAATATTAACCAGGGTAAATTTTAAACTCCTAGAAACTTCACAATGAAACTGCAGAATAATAACAATAAAGATAACATTTAAGAGAAACCAGAGAGAAAAGGTAAATTTGCTAAAAAAAAAAAAAAAAAAAGGCCCACAATGGGACTTTCATCAGACTTTGCAACGTGAACATATAAACCTTCTGACAATGGAATAATATCTTCTAAGTGTCGAAGGATTACTAACCTAAAATACTATATAACCAACTGAACTATCATGCATAAGTAAGCGATGATTAAAAACATATTTTAAAATAAGAAAAAGTGACACAAAAAGCTTTTCCTTCAAGGAAGAAGGAAATTGAACTCAGAATAATGGAGTGTGCGATTCAAGAAACAGTAGCCTTAAAAAAAATGGGTAAAAAAAAAGTGCAACTATAAACAAATATTGACCATATAAAATAACATATCTTAATGAATATTTTTGATTACTAAATATGCTAAATTAAATTCATTCTATGAGATGATTGAGTGGATATTGAAAACTTGAGTGACAAGATCCACAGGTGTCTGAACTTATTCTTCCCAAATAAGGATTAACCTTTTTTCCCCCAAAAATGGAAATAGCTGAACTTCTTTTTATTAAAAAGTAACTCATATTCTTTGGGAAAAAAGTTTCAAGCACTGAAAAGTAATTTTAAATATCTTATCATTTCACCACCCAATAATAATCACTTTTAATATTTTAGTGCGTATCTTTCTATTTATGTGTAAGTCTAGTGTTTACCCAAAAAGCACATGCTACATTTTTTATTTTTAACCTGCTCTTTATGTTATATCTTAGAAATAGTTCCATGATCAGGGGGAAAAAAAAATCTGTCCTATCTCTTTTAATGGCTACATATAGCATTATATTGTGTGGTCCTGCCATAATGCATTTAACCAAACCACTGTTGCTTTTTTTGTTTTTCTAATATGCAATGCTGCAGCAAACATAGTACAGATGCATCTTTAAATACTTTTCTTTTGTTTCTTTGGGATAAGTTTTTCAAAGATTTGCTGGATTGAAGGGAATACATAGTAAATAGTAAGGCTTTGGGTATTAGGGTTCTCCAGAGAGGCCAACAGGCTGGAAACTCAGGCAGGACTTGATGGTGCAGGATTTCCTCTACTCTAGGTAACCTTGGTGTTTGCTCTTATCCGTCACCCCATATTGGTAGATATTAGTTCTTTGTTGAATATACATTTTACATATATCTGCTCTTAGTCTTTGGCATTGCCTTTTAACTTTCTTTATGGTGAATTTCTTAATTTTAATCCAGTCCATGTAATCATTTTTTGTCATAATTAGCTCCTTTTTGAGTCCTCTTTAAGTAATCTTTGTCTATTGAAAGATATTCTTGTGTTTCCTTAGTTTCATTTCATGCTTGAAAGTGTAAAGGGATATAATTCCCAATAACCAAACTTTTCATGGAATTCTGTGTTGTAGGATATTTTGCAATTTAGATATTAACCCACCGCTGGAAAGAGCACCCCCAGCCCTCAATTTTGGAGGGACTTCTAAGACCCTGCTTGTTGTAGCATTCAGCATTCTTTGCTAGAGGTGTGAGCTATTGACCCAAACTGGGCTAATACTGGTACTTTTGTAGCCCATTGGCCACAGTGATTGGTCCAAATATGGCCCTATGACCCACACTGGAACAATTAGAGAGGTGACTACAGAGCTGTCAGCATCTCTTGTTCTAATCCAGTGAGACCTGAGCCCAGGAACCTGGAGCCATTTCCACAAGAGTAGCAGAATGGAGAGAGCAGATCTCCGTGACGTGAAGTCACTGGCTCCCTAAAATTTACTCCACCCGAGACTTTCCTGTGCATTTGGTATGCGGGCCGATAAATTACCAAATTTTATTGAGATCTCTCTTTTTTTTTTTTTCACTTTAGTTAAAAGTCTTGAAATAAGTATGCTTGAAAATATGGCTCCATTATATAAATTTGAGAATGCTCATAATATATCTCACTCTTAGAGATTCACAACATATCTTAGCAAATTAAAGAACATAAGAAAATCTGCGGTAAAGGAAGCCTGCTTATCTTAATTTAACCTGGTAATTCCTGAACTTGCTTTTAACATAAATACTTGTTTATGGTGTTTCTACCAACATCTCAGAGACTCTTGGTCAGTGGACCATTGATTTGGGAGATGCTGGATCATAGTAACTGCAAGCTGACAAATGAAAGGTGCTTTAATTCAGAGTTAGGTTTTAAAAAATGCTAACATTTAAATATGCAAATGATGTTATTTTTCAGTTAGACAAAGAGTCTTCCGATAAAGAAAAATCTAAAATATAAATTTAATGCAACCAATCTGCAAACCTTTTTCTCATGCAGGTGAGCCAGTATACCTTTGCTATGTGCAGTTACAGAGAAAAAAAGTCTGAACCACAGGAATTAATGCAGCTTGAAGGATACACTGTGGATTACACAGATCCCCACCCAGGTAATTCTGAGTCAAATCACTTTCTCTTCCATTCATGTTTTCATGAAATTCTCATAAATATCTTGTATCTGTTCTAATTTCAATATCCACTCAATGAATGGGGTGCATATTTTACTTATATACTAGGACAAGAATTGACGAAATTCACATTATATCTTTTATGGACTAGTTTTAGCCATAACTCATCATCTCTCTTATCTTAGTACACGGATGAAATATAGGAAAGTTACTGTAATAGAAAAATTATATGAGAAACATCAATGCTTACATAAACTTCTTTAATGGAAAGTAAAAAGATATAAGAGACAGGAATAGGGAAAGAAATGGCAAATATACTATATATAATATGTTATTACATATTATAATATGTTATTATATATTCTACCAATTGTCTCCACAATGACAAATTCTTATACTTCTCTCCTTCCCTCCATATTAATATTTACTATAGTACTGGACACTTGGTATCCAAAATTGGTGAGAGAGTGAGCAAATGAAAGAATATATAGAGATTAGTGAAATTAATAAAATGATATTAAGAAAAGGAGATGATAATAAATATAGAGATTAAGAAGTTCATATAGGGAAATTAAAAATAGAAATTTGTGATCACATTCGTTAATCAGTCATTTAAAAATTCAAAATATCCTCTGTGAATTTTGCAAAAGATAATATACTGTACAATATAAGTATCATTTTTGTCTTATCTGTATTTTCCACTAAACTCATATATTTCTCCTGCATATGGAATGAGAAACATGCCAACTGATAAACAGTCACTTCACGTTCTCCTCTGGAGTGAAATATCAGACTATTCTATGCACTTCTGTGGGATAGGTTTGTGTGTCTTGCCATGGACTATTTATTTCCTTCAATTATTTTTATTTTTCGAAGTGATATGATAATTTAAACCTTTCTCTTACTGTTTCTCCTTCAATTCTTCAATTGTGGGTTTGATCCTCAACTAAAAATCATTTAAAGTATTGAGCTGCTAATATCAAATCAGTTTTTTTTCATGAGATCATTTAGAGAATGAGATTAAATTCTGCCAATTGTGTAAGTTTTTAATGATGTCTTTCTTCCTCCACAGGTCTTCAGGGTGGTCGCGTGTTCTTTAATGCTGTTAAAGAAGGAGACACTGTTATATTTGCCAGTGATGACGAGCAGGATAGAATATTATGGGTTCAAGCCATGTATAGGGCCACAGGTCAATCTTATAAACCCATTCCTGCAAGTCAAACCCAGAAGCCGAATTCTAAAGGAGGAACTCTCCATGCAGATTCTCAGCTTTGTGAGTTTTGTTAAGAAAATAATTTGATTATCAATTAATAACCTTAATAAGGTATAAAATTGTCTGAGGCAAATTTGTTCAGTATTATAGTTTATATCATTAACTGATTCCTAATTGAATAAAAATGGTTCATATTAGTAGTCATAGAATCAGTTACCTAATTTTTCACACAGATTTAGAGTAAATGGTGCCAGTGGTTTCCAGTCATGAATTTGCCAAGCATTGGGGTATCTCTGAGAATCTCAAGAACATATAAGAAAGTTCTCCAAAACTTCTCAAAAGAAAATTTGTTTTACCTTTTTGTAATTTTAACTTATGTGCCCTATAGACATTGGAAAAGTATTGCAAAATCAAATTGGCCCTGATAAGATTTCAGAATACCAAAAGGATGACCCATCACTCTCTAGAGTTGTTCTTAACTCAGAAGGTTAATAGGAATATTTTCTGTTATAAATTGATAAAAAAGGATAAGTCATCAAGCCAACATTCCTTTTCTAAATACCTGTATGCTAATTTAAATCGTTAAGAACTATATTTTTCATTTGAATTTACAAGTGATTAATAACAAATTATATAATAATGATAGAAACATTTTCCAACATAACTTTAATAATCATTAGACCAAACGTTCTAACTTGTTATGTTCCTTTGTCAAACTTTTCTGGTTTTCATCATTTTCTGTATGCTAATTTAAATCGTTAAGAACTATATTTTTCATTTGAATTTACAAGTGATTAATAACAAATTATATAATAATGATAGAAACATTTTCCAACATAGCTTTAATAATCATTAGACCAAACGTTCTAACTTGTTATATTCCTTTGTCAAACTTTTCTGGTTTCTCCTGTGATAAATCAGTTTGTCTATAACTTTAAGCTCAAATTGTCACTTTTTAATCGGCACCCTTTTACTCTTAAGATTCTCCTCTAAGGAAGTAACATCTTGACATGCATTGTTTTATTCTCCTACTTTTTATGCATCAAATAACTACTCTCTTTTTAGGCACCCTTCAGTATCACATCTGGGCATCTTAGAGGCACTTTAAACCAAATAATTAAAGATGGAATATGAGCTCAGCTCCAGTCACCTTTGTGCTTTAGGGTTTAAATTATCACAGTTCATATTCATGTGATATTTGCACTTCGTGCATAGTATATGGGCCTTATAATAGCATCCTTCTGTTTCTTCCCTCCTGGCCTCCAGACTATTCTTGTTATACGCTTAACTTCTTCTATTGGAAATCCCACAGTACATTGCTGCTATTATTATCATCATCATCATCCATCATCATCATTATTGTTATTTCCCTAAACAATTAGCTTTTAGAGAAATTTAAATAAGATGAAACAATTATAGACTTATCCACGTGGTTACCACTTCTAGCACTCTTCATTCTCTCATAATGATATTTTAGTTCTTCCTGAAGGTCATCCTTTAACTTTTTGTGCAGTGCAGATCTGATGGTGATGCATTCTTTTATATATATATATGAAAAAATCTTTACTTTTATTTTGAAAGATTTTTTTTCTTTCAGTAATTTAAAGATTTTGCTCCACTCTCTGCTTTTTATTTTTTTCTGAGGAGAAATGTACTATCATTGTTCATTCCTTTCTACATAATGTGTCTTTTTCCCCCTCTAGCTGCTTTAAAGATTTTCTCTTTACGCTGGTTTTGAGCAGTTTGATTATGATGTGCCTTGGTGTAGTTTTCTTCATGAAAATGTTCTTCACCTTTATTCTGAGACACAGTTAAAGTTAAGTTACTTGGAAACAGTTTGATCCTTTCAGGTTTTACTTTTAAGTTTTGTTAGATAGGACCGAACAATTCTAAGCCAGGTTTAATTTTCCCCACTTCTAGACCAAATTCTTCTTAAGGATTGTTATTTACGACCTCTGAATTTTGAGGTTTTATATTCTGACTGTTGGGGACAAGTACTGTTCCGGGTTCTGTGTGAGTTTTGAGCGGTGTCTTCTGTAATCCTTTAGGGTGACACTTTCCCTGGCCTCAGGTAGTTGCCACCTCACATACATGAGGTGGTTAGTATTCAACCAACTACTGAAGGGGGTTGGGGAAGGGAACAGTACCCTTCCCTGCAGACTCGGCCATCTTGGCCTTCCGGAAGTGTCAGCTTCATCTCAACTCAGGGAAACCACTAGCTCTTCCTGGATGCTTGCTCCCTGTGCCGCAGCTTTGAAAGTTTCTCCTGGTATTCTCCTGGGGAAACTGTAAGCCTCACCTCATTGGTTTCCCATCCTCCTATGTTGCCTGATGTCCAATGGTTTGAGAACTGTTTTTTCATATATCTTTTTCTGAATTTTTAGTTGTTTCAGGTAGGAAGGTAAATCTGTTTTCAGTTACACCACTCTAACTAGAAGAATGATTGCTTCTTAAAAGTCAGAACATAATTTCTTAGCCTTGACACTATTAACATTCTGGACCAGATAATTCTTTGTTTCAGGGGTTTGGGGAAGGTCTCCTGTGTATTTTAGGATGTCTCGCATCATCCCTGGCTTCTGCCCACTAGATGCCAGTAGCACACCCCCATCCCCACCTAGGTCTGGCGAAACATTGCCAAATGTTCCAGAGAGCAGGGTCGAAGATGGGGAAGAATCACCTCCATTTGAGAACCACTGAGTTACAGTGACTTGAATATTATTTTTGTAAAACTGCCTTTCTCATTCACTTGTGTTGACATCCTAAGTGCAAGGAATACCCAAGGAGTGTGATGAGCTCATGGGTATCATCCATCTTGCATGCAAAGGCAAGAAAAGAGGTCCAGAACTGCTGGCCTGGAGCATTAAGGCCATGACTACATGATACAGAATTAATGAATTAAAGATCTAATAATCTGTTCATTCACATAGCCACGTAATCTCTTTTTAGCAAAACCTTCTACTGTTAGATATCAGTGTATCATCAAGGCAGTGTTGATCGGGCGAAGTGAAACTGAATTTTCTAGCCGCTTGATTAACGTTCTAAAAAAGCTAAACTTGTTATGAAAAGCCAAACTGTTTCAGTTGTGTTAACAACAGCTTGCTTGTATCCCAGGCTTTTAGTAAAGTTTTCTATTAGAGCAGACTCTGCTGTTTTATCTTTCTTGAAGGAAAAGAAGGAAGGAAGGAAAGGAAAGGGAAGGAAGGAAGGGAGGGAGGGAGGGAGGGAGGAAGAGAGGGAGGAAGGGAGGGAGGAAGGGAGGGAAGGAAGAAGGAAGGGAAGAAGGAAGGAAGGAGGCAGGGAGCGGGGAGGGAGAAAGGAAGGAAAGAAGGGAGGGAGGGAGGAAGGAAGGGAGGGAGGGAGGGAGGAAGGGAAAGAGTGGGGATGGGAGGGCCGATGGGGGATGGGGGGATAGGAGGAGGAAAGTGTGTTTGTGCCTCATGTGAAGGAGAATACTGACCGTGACCTCTATCAGAGGTATCCTTGGGCTGCTCCACGGAGTTCTGCCTTCGTGTTTTCCTCCCTTTTTTGACTTCCATAGCATTCCTCTTCCTCTTTTCTTGATCTTTGCTTGGAGAACAACTTTTTAGAGTTATTAATAGAAACCAAGAGAATAATAAAATTAATATGACTAGTTATAGAAATAAATATGTTCCTAACCCACTTAAATATGCTTTGTTTTTCATTTCTTTGCTGATCAATAGCTGGTAAGGGTAAGTATTTTCATGATTTTTTTTTTTTTTTTTGGCGGTGGGGTGTTGCTTCACTGAATTAAAATTTTTATAACGATATGATTTTTGAAGGAATATCATGACCTTGTTTACAATGTCAGTCTCCTACTTTCTGGGCAAACCCTGAATTTTTAGGTTAACCATAATTTATAAAACAAAAATGTTATCTATCATTCCTGTGGGCATAAAGGTAATGGTTATGAAAGTGTTAACAATGACATGCAAAAAAATTGCTCAGTAAGTTAGATGGAGAAATGCTAAATTATGTATGTGATATTATTTTCACTAAGTAAAAAAAAAGCATTAATAAATAGGTAGAATTTTACGAAAACATTCACAGTAGATGAGTTAAGTGCAAGGACCAGCTGCTAATCCATTTCCTCTTCTGAGTTTTTTGAAGTATCTGTATTATAACGTTAAAAAAGAAAACTCATTTTTAAAACTAGGTATACTGAATGTTTAGAGATAGTCTGAACAAAATAACAAATTTATCAAATCTAACTTATTAGAACACAACATTACTATCTTTTCTTAAGACATAAATAATGGTATATATTTATAGATGTCTCGGATAAGTGAATCTATTCTACTTCTCTATTTCTTTGACTCTCAAGATATATAGAAATTCTAAGGAAATAGGGCAAGCTTAAGAGCCAGGAATTGTGCTGCTGTCCAATTTTTTTTTATCAAACAGTGCACTGCCTTTTGCCTGACTAACAGACATTCTTTGTATAATCTATCCTTACCTTCTTTTCGATTTTAAGTCAATTTTTTATCCTTTATTATTTTATTTTATGAGCTAATTTTCCTGATTGATCTAATAAGTTAAATTTCACACTTCATAGGTAAATTTGTCTTACTTTACATTAAATATATTATTTCAAATAAATGTTGAATATTGGTTTGCGTGGCCTATGATTCTAGGTCTGTATGTGTTGATTAAAATTGTCATCATGTGAAAATATTATGTTATTTGCTGCAGAAAGCAAGATGTGTAAATCTATACATCAGTTTTTAATCAGTTTAACAAAAACAAGCTAAGAAATTATTCGGGTCAATAATAGAGGTGTGAACAAACTTCTAATTAATACATCTATCAAGCATTTCTCCTCAGTCTTCAGCATGAAACATGTATACGTAAAACAAACATAGAAACCAGGCTGATCTACTTAAAATTTTAACAGCTATATGTGTGCTATTAAAAGAAGAATAGTTCATACTTCTCTGTGCCACTTTTAACTTCCTATAAATTTTCAAGCTCAGTGAGAGTCTGAGCTAAAAGGAAAGTATAATCAGACATAGAGAGCCATACAGAGCCAGGCTGCAGGCAAGCTCCTTAACATCGGACAGTTGGGCAAGCTCCTTAACATCGGGCAGTTTTAAACGAAGTTACTATGTTTCAAAAGGTTCATTGCTGCTTAGTTCAGCGGACAGTTTTGCGGAGGACGTGGTAAGCGCTTAACCAACAGGACCCTCTTTCTGAGCCCTTTAGGGGCCTGAGTCCCAGGTTTTGACACCTCTGTGGTCCCAGTGCTAGTGCATGGCCCCCTTCTCTTCAGTCTCCTTGTTCCTTCCCCTGTTTCTCCTCCTCCTGATCTCTCACAGCACCAGGAGCGGAGGAGAAAAAAAAGTAGCATCTTTCAAAATTAGTTGCACAGGAAAGAAAAATTTAGCTTAATGTTTTTCCCATCTCACATTCTGAACTCCGATTTAGATCACTCTTGGCATTTGGGTTCTGAGCACACAGGGGGCAGCTGTGGTCAGTGCCCACTGAATAGCCTCCTCCACAGTGGGGTCTACCAGCTTGCTAATAGTCTTCACACTGTTTTCTTTGCTAGCTGTTTTCAAGTCGGCATTAACTGTCTAAATGGGTACTGTCAGCCTATTTATTCTTTTCTCTTGACTTCCAACAGCTATTACCCTAATGAAAAATTTAAATTTCCATTTGAATAAAGCCTCTATAATTCCTTAAAGCTGTAGCAAATAGTAATCTTTCTCAGTTTGGTTTTTATTTCATCTACTTTTACCATACCCGGTGACAGTACCACTTAAAGATGCTGGAGCATATATACCCAGCTGTTACCATAGAAACTCTCCACCAGTATCCTCAATTACCATGTCCAACATCTGTAGTTAGTCCATAGGTTAATCATCACAATTTATGACAGTTTTATAGTATATCGTTTAAGCGCATATCTTGTGGGTTTCTTTTGATAATTTTCTTATACTATTTCAGAAGACAAACTGAACTGAAATTTGGCATTATCAGTAAACATTTGATCGTGCCATGAATAATTTTCCATTTAAAATTAGTCACTGTAATTTTGGGTTACACTGTCTCCAAGCCTTGGATTTGGTTATGTTATTGATTGAAATCACATTTTCCATTTGATCTAGATGATACCTCTCTATATCTTAAGAGTTAAATGTAGATATGCCTACAGAAGACTATATGAAAATATTCTTTTATGAAAATAAGAAGCTAGATAATATTTTAATGATAGC
Source organism: Pteropus vampyrus (assembly GCF_000151845.1). Taxonomy (NCBI): domain Eukaryota; kingdom Metazoa; phylum Chordata; class Mammalia; order Chiroptera; family Pteropodidae; genus Pteropus; species Pteropus vampyrus. The sequence goes on along the minus strand of NW_011888814.1, from coordinate 3,710,487 downwards.
TGATTTCCTATTTTAGTTCATGAGAGAATTTTAAAGTGAAAGATTTCTCATACAGGGGGATCAAAACTGTTGCCTTTTCAATTTATTTTTAAATCTTTATAAATTCATGGAAAGTAATGGAATAATGCTGCATGATAACATATATTTGCATAAAATATTTTGAATTGTGCTTAAGACACAGAAAGGAAGAAGTAGAAACGATTGGTCTTTACAGCCTGGGTTTTGAAGGCGGGATAATCTCTAAGAGTACATTTCACCTTCATAGAATTATAGCCCCAGAGAGATTGTAGGGTTTGTTTTTTTTTTAATTGAATTTTTAGAGTGCTTGTTTTCTCAGTCAATATAGAATCCGTATGTGTGATTTAAGTTACTATCACGAATATTATTTTTATCACTAATGGTAGTTGTTGGAAAATTTTATATTCATGTGTGTGATTCAGAAAGGTTTGTCACATTGATAAATATGTGGAGTTATGTTTCATGAGGAAAATACTTCATAAAGTACTTTCATTTTTGAAAACAATATTGAACTGTAGAAATGAACCATAGATTCATTTTTTCCAGGAACTTATATATTTTAAAGACTATACCTATAATTTTGAGATACAAATTTGCTTCTACAAACCTTTATAAGTAAAAGGAGAATTATGGATTTTTTTTTCTCTAAACTTTATTACATATCCTGTTCTCAACAGACAAGCCATCAATGGACACTATTTTTAACTTCTTATTATGACCTTCTCTAGTAAAAGAAATAATAAAATTCAGCAAATATTAAAAAAAACTAGTAACTTAATTTCATAAAGATGATACTAAAACATTTTTTTACTCAGAAAACTAAAGATTCTAAGACAAATTCTTTAAATCATAATTAATTTTCTGATTTTTTATATATGCCTTGCATTTTTCCGTATTCTGCCTCCTCATTTGATATTATTTTACATTATCATATATTTAACTTTATATTAAAAGATGAGGCATAAGAATAAAATACGAGATGCTGAATTGTCCCATTTCTCAGTTCAGGAAAAGCAGTTTGTTCATCTATTTAACACTAATTTACCACGTGTAATGTATTCAATCATTCAGATAAGTAATTTTTAAATATAAAAGAATCCTTATGCTACTTTCTTCATGGATTATTATAACCTCATACTTTACATCATCTGCGAACAGCCACTCATTACTTGCTGCATTCACTTTTGATATTGATGTGAGATAATACATTAGTTTGTATATCCTCTTTTTTTGAAATGTGATTCTGAAGACCCTTCAACTTGAATTATATAGTTCTTCCATCCACAAATATGGCTGAAAGTTGAAGTTGACATGGATCAATATGATCTGGGCTAAATATCTAAATGTGACTGATTATGTTAGCATCATGTCCACAGATCGATATTGAGTTTTATTATGAGCCTGACTCTGTAATTGGGTTTAATCAATAAACTTTTGTCTCCTTTTTTTTTTGCAACTTTAGGATTTTACCATATAGGTTTTAAAAACTACATTTAGCTTACATTTAGGACTCTGCTTCTTGTGATGACCAGAAATGAGATCTATCTGTTAATTTTAAGGAACAATGGAGCCTCAGCTTTACCATTGTGAGGAGAGCCCACTTTTATCTTGATAACTGGTTGCTTGCCCAATACGCACGACATTTCTAACAGCACTAATGTAGCAACACCCCAGCACTTCTTTTGGGTGGTGTGTGGCTCTTTCTCTCAATCCTTAGTAAATAACTCACATTGAAGACTTTGACAAAACCTACCATTAATGAAAGCAATCATAAAAGCTTGCCTTTTGATAAACCCGCAGGGTCTACAGGCGTTGAAAGATGCAATCTGTAAAGAACAATAAATTTGGGCCTTTGATTGAAGTGCCATTTGGGACGTTATGCTTTGTCTGCATATTTGCACAAACATGATGCTCCCTTTTTCATGTTTCTTAAACTTGAAGCTCGAGAGCATTCATTGCCATTTCTGCATTAAGGTTGATCCCATTAAAAGCTCCATAAAAAAAAAAAAAAAGACTGGAAGTGATCCAGCTGACGCTCGTATGTTCATTTCTGCCCTAGTTTGCCATTTGGAAAGCAGGCTTCTGGCCATCATTGCAGTTTTTTATGAATAGACTTGGGTTCTTTTCCAGTCAGTTCCTTCAGTCATTATGTACTTAAAATGTACCTTTTCTTAAAATTAAAAAATAAGATGATTTCTGTGATGGATATTAAAAGGAGCTTTGAATAAAAATAGGGTTAACCCATTCCAAATGATTTGCGAATTTTTTTCGTTCGTTTTCATTTAGGCCCCTAAAAAATTGCAATTTATGTTCGTATGGTGAATTCTTGACATAATACTTTATGTAATAGAAGGTTGCCTTCTACATTTTGTGTTTGTCAAAAACTGCTTGTTATTTGCCCGTTATTAAGCCAGAAAAATAAATGTATTATGTATGCTTTTCTAAATTTACAGATGCAGACCGTTTTCAGAAACACGGTATGGATGAGTTTATTTCTGCGAATCCTTGCAAGCTTGACCACGCCTTCCTTTTTAGAATACTTCAGAGGCAGACTTTGGATCACAGACTGAATGATTCCTATTCTTGCCTGGTGAGTACAAGTCTGTCTGTTTAGTACCCTATAGGGTATAATTAAAGAGGTTTAAAAGTGAGAAATGCTTGTTATGAAGCAACGTTTTCTTCCTGACTCGTTTAATAACTGTAGTTGGAATTAGGGATGAAGGATTCCAATCGATTGCTTCCCAATTTGAAAATTATACACTTGAAGACCACTGCTGTGCCACTCAATAGACAGGAGAATAGACTCTGAACTGTGGTTTATCAGTCCCTCCGGAGAAGGCTGAATGAAAATAGAAGGCTTTAATGAACATTTAAAAAACCTGTGCGATAGAATTTACTGACAACTGTACAGACATTTTTAAGGTTTAAGTTCTGTTCACCAAATGTTGATATCTTTCATTTCTCTCTTTTGTTCCTAGAAAGACAACCTAAGTGACAAGGGAAAGAAACAGTGGGATAAACAATAAGACAGGGGCTAGATGTAACAGAGGAAAGCTTTAGTTTCATCTAATCCTCAAAGGATCATTTCAATTCCTTAAAAAGAAAGAAAAAGGAATTGAATTGAGTAGCTAAACTGCTACCTGGTATGGGTTGAAACCAACCAAAATTTGCGATACCAAATATAATTTACTTTTAGAAGGATTGCCGACTCTTCAGTATAGGGGCGTTAAGCTATAGCCTAGGAATTAGATGTGCCTCTTCAAGGATTTATATTGTTAGTAGCAATTCTGGAATTTTTCCAGCCAGAATATGCCTGTTTCTATAACCATTTAGTCTCTTGGCTGAACATTATGCAATAAAGTTACATTCTCTTTAAAATAAGATTTCAGAAAGAATGTGCTCCCAGCTCATCAGAGGTGTTTCAATAGACAAGAAAAATGAAACTTATTATCATGATCACACTGATGGTCCATTAATTCATTTCTAGATTCTTCATTAAGTGCTCGTTATTCAACGTGTAATTATATAGTTTAAACCTAATCTAGCCCGTTCTTTACAATTACATGGAGAGTAAAATAAATCACAAAGCCTTTGATATCTTTCCATAGACAAGCACACATGGAGTGAACATTAGTAAGGGACACTTTGCTCTTAGATTCTATTCAGTGGAGTTAGTTACTGAATACTGACTCCAGAAGTTGTTTTGATTATGTGGATGACCCCACGCGTCACATGGAGTCTGAGGAAGACACTGCAGTGTGTCTTCATTGGCACCTAGTGGATAATGAATATGGGGTGATTAGAAAGAGAGTTTGGAGACAGGATAACCCTGGATGTAAATCATGACTCAACAACTGATTTGCAGTATGGTCTACAGCAATTCACTGAACATCTCTGAACTTTAGCTTTTATATTTGTAGCATGGAGATCATAGTAACTACCATACGTGGTGGTTCTAAATATTAAAGACATATTATGTGTAGTATGTCTAGCACATTGCCTGTACCATCACCATAGTAAATATTTTGGTGGTGTTTTTTTGTTCTCTTCCTCCTTTTCTTTATTGCAGTTTATCTTCCTACATTTCTCACCATTCTTTTCCTTGTCTTACAAAATCATCTTGTCCCCTTTTAAAACCCTCCATTCCCCTTTTTTTTCATCTTAAGTCAATCCAAATAGATCCATATGATACATGAAAACATTTTATAAAACAAATACTAACTTTGTTATATTCATCACAGAAAGACAGATAGAATGAGGACAGTGTTCCAAATATTTAAATCCTCAGTACGTGTTTACCACTGCTAGACTTATTGGAATTTTCTTTTGGTTCACTTTATAAAATGCTTTTGGTAACTAGGCAATTTCAATTACAGTATCTGCTTTGCCATTCTCTTTTTAATTGATTCATACAGAAATTGCAACTTTTGGAATGTCACTCTTTGTGAATGACAATTTAGATAAATTTGACTAATTTTGAATGACGGGGGAGCAAAACAGGTTGCTCATGCCTTGCCATGGCAATAAAGAGAGATATTAGGTTGCCAGTGTCCTAAATCAGTTCCAAGCTTGATGCTATTAGCCTTTCTGAAAATAACATGAAAAATACCACTAATTTAAAAAACGTCAAAAAACACTTTAATGCAGCTTCTGCTTATACTGGCTAACAGTACCTGCAGAAAAGCGGATCTTAGTACAAAAAGAAAAAAAAATCTTTTTTTTTTTTTTTCTTTTGCAGGGTTGGTTTAGCCCTGGCCAAGTCTTTGTGTTAGATGAATACTGTGCCCGTTATGGTGTGAGAGGCTGTCACAGACATCTCTGCTACCTTACAGAACTGATGGAACATTCAGAAAATGGAGCTGTCATTGACCCAACCCTGCTCCATTACAGCTTTGCATTCTGCGCCTCTCACGTGCATGGCAACAGGTATTTTTACTTGCAAACACACAGTGAAATGTGTAGGATCGACTTGGGAAGGGAAAAATGTACTTTGCCATTATCACCTAGTAACAGATTTTAAATAGCAAACACTTCTTAGAAGAGAAAAAAAAAAACCCACAAAGGAAAAATGTACATCAATATGCTGTTGATTTAGGCAGGCTGCACTTTATGTTCCTTTTTGCCATTAAAGCCACTTGAGAGAGAGGGTGGGGGAATATCTGAGATTAGAAGTTGCCTTTTAGTTCCTGTGGACCATCTAGTGCTAGGGTCTGCACAGCTTAAGTGTCACTGGTATTTCTATTGTAATGCAGATTTCGTTGGTAGGTTTATGTATTCCTAATGATCCTTGCCTTTCCACTGTGGAGTAAGCTTTTACTGATGAAGCAAGGTGAATGATGGAGTTGATGTAATGTCTTCTCCCAGCCCCTCCCCTCTTCTACACTTTAAAAATAAGTATCGTCTTTTAGCACCCCAGTGACCGCACCTCTTGCTTTACCAAAAGGGCAAAAAATCACCTAAGGCAAGCCCCCAAAACTACATACCTCTGAATTTAAAATCTCTCCATGTCGTTCTCCCTCTTTTCTTTTAATCTTGTTCCAGAGAACTTTTGCTAGGGCTCCTCCCATAAAGGAGGCGCTCCTTAACCCCATTCCCTTTTTACCTTCAACCATTATTCCATCTCTCCCTCTTTATATTTTCTTTCTTCTCACAAACCCGTCAAAGCTTCACCTAGCCTCACAACATGACAGAGTGATCAAGAGATGCTGAAGTCAGACCACCTAGGTTCAGATTAATTCTTAACTGTGTGAGGCAGGACAAACTTCTTACTGTTTGGGTTCTCCTTTCATTACCTATAAGAAAGACGAACTAATACCTCAGAAATTATATACTGTGGTAGGGATTAAATGCATTAATATGTATCAAGCACTTAGAACAGTGCCTGGCTGAAGAGTGGTCAAAAAGCATTAACTGATAGTTTATATGACCTTAAGTATTGTTATCATGTCAAGCCCTTTCCATTGTTCTTTTCCCAGTCAAACCTCTCACTATTCCCCCTGTCGGCTTCTAGCTCCTCACTTGCCAACGAGGTGTTTCGAGACGGATTATTTAATGACCTAACCCTGTAGCCTCTGCTCCAGCTTCTCTTAGTCTCATTGAAAAGTTGTTTCTATGAAATATCCAAGACCCTGTGCTACCTAAAATGCTGCTTATCTCCCCTGAGGCAGCACTGTCTCAGCTCTCCTCTTATTTAGTTTTCGACCATCACTTTGCTAATAGTTCCTGTTCCTCCAGACTCCAAGTACAGTCTAGTGTTTTTTCTCTCGTCGGTTTTTGATCTTGCTCTCTTCCTTCTGAGAACTTTTCTACTTCAGTGAAAAATTCTACTTCAGTGATCTCACCCCTTTCCAGAGCTTCAACTGTGACCTCTCTTTGTACAGATAATTTCAAACCAATTATTCTCCTAAAGTACAGATCTCTATCGACAGTCTGGGACTTGAATGTTCTGCCAGCACTTTCAACTCTCCTTGTGTAAAATTAAATCTATCTTCTCACTAAACCAGCTCCTAGTAGAGAGCCTGACAAAAAAGTAACACTCCTGGTACAATATACGTGTTTAGTAAGTATTTGATGAATGAATAGATAACTTCATTATTTATATTTCTATCACTTCCATTAATGACCCATTCACTTTTTATTCATCTTTTTTTTTTTTTACCTCCAAACCCAATTTGTTGCCAGTGTCAATACCCCTTCAATTTGTCTCTATTTTTACCTTTTCCACGTACCTCCCCTAATTCTGGCCTTCATTTGTTCATGCTTGTCTTTTTTCGTATCTCTACTGCTTTTTTCTCCCCATAGTAGTCTAACAATTGCCTTCTAAATTACAGATTAATTTTTACTATACTTCTTTTCAAAAAAAATCAATGATTCTCATTCGATTATTAAATTAAAAATAGGTTTCGAACTATAGTATTAGGGTTTTCTCAATATCACCGCGTCCTGTCTACCCAGACTGGAGTCCAAGTATTCTCCACATAATCATTGCCCCAGACAACCCGTTTATTCTCCCTGTAATGTTTCTCTTTTTCCAAGTTTGTAACAGTCAGATATCACAAAACTCCTCTAAGACTTCTGTTAACTCATTCAAACACTAAAAAACTTCTATCTGTAGTTTTCTTATGAACTTTGTCACGTATACTTGTATTACACACACACACACACACACACACACACACACAGTCTACTAAATCATATCTTGAAGGCAAAAACTAGTTCTCATTCACCTATTATCCTCTGTAAACCTTAACACAGTGCCTTATATGTTGTGAATACACAATAAATACTTGAGTTGAAGTTGCCACTTTTGCTATTTCTTATCCCGTAATAGAATAAAACTAATGCTAGTTCAGGATCTGCTCAGGCTTTGATCTCATTATGAAACTCAGCCTTACTTGAAAATTAGGGGGACGTTGCAAATTGTAACATCCCATTTTCCCATTACCCCAAATTAAATCATCTGCACTCAGCAAATTTGGGGGAGTGGAGAGGGAAACAGGGGACAGTCAGGAAGGCTAATCTCTGGTAGATAACGTGTGAGGAGCTATTTTACTAAAACTGTCTCTTATCTCCGAGCTCTGTCTTCCTTCCTCCTGACCAATGGATAGCAAAGGACAGGCTCCCAATGTTAGGCAGCACTCCGAAAAGTGGGATGATAAGAACAGTGCTGTGAAACAAGTGTTGTATGATCAGATTATTTTAGTCATTAACACAGAAAGGTAAAATCAAATTGAGAACATTAAGTAGGATTTTCAGCTAATGCTCCCCCAAAATGTATGTGTTTGAGACACATTGTAATGGAAACTTACTGAGTCAACTGAGGAGCTGCAACCACCACCCAGGAGGCAGCCCGATTTGAATCTATAGGTTGCCATAGTTACTTTTATTCCGTAAAAGTATTGTTTTCTTTATAATGGGGCACTGTAAAGTGTAAATTAAGATATGTTTATATGTTCATGAATGTATTAATAGTACACATTAAATTCATTTTCCAGGTCAAAATAATTACATATGCTGGTGTTTTAGAATAGAAATTTGAGTCAGTCTCTGATTCAACATTTTGGTTACGTGTAGCTTAAGAAAAAAGAAAGGAAGAAGTGTAGATTTTTAGGGAAATTTGAACCTCAGTTTAGGGTAGAAATTATCCCAGGTAAGCTGAAAGGTATGATGTTTCCTGTAATTTTTAGAGTCAAACAGATGTCACTCAGAAATGTCATGCTGTCACAATGAGAGGATAAAAAGAAGCAGAAGCTCTCTACTTGAATCTCAGCTGTAAAATTCGCAAACCAACCAACGATGAGCAAATCACTTTATCTTTCTGAAATTCAGAGCTCATATTTAAAAGGGGAAATACTAATGTGCAGGTACTCAATAATTATACATTATTATATCAGTATCGATTAGTTATTATTCTAATAGGCTTCCCCGTCTCACCCAGCCATAAGAATGTAAATTGTAAGAAGAAAAACATGAAAAATAGGTAGTTAGAGCTGGAATACTTCATGCGAAATGGAAATATTTCAGTGTGTGTGTCATTATACTCTTAATTTATTTGCTAATAGAATATTCAGGTTTTAGCAACCTCCTCTTGTGAAAGTAAGCCTCTCTTGTCCATGTACGCAGCATCTGATTTATATAACGACTTTTGTTAAAAATACTGTCAGTGTCAAGTCTGACTTTTCAGTCAACGTTTGCCATAATCTCTCTTTGTGATCATTTTTACATCTGTCAAGACACACATTCAGAGAGTCATGTTGCTCATTACCTGACCTACCTCTATCAAACATTCAAAAGGAAAAAAGATTGCCTTTTGTTACTGAATGAAGTGAAGGACAACAGTGCTGTCTGGATCTGAAATTCTCCCGGGAGCACATCCTTTTACACAGTGTTGAGCTCTCTAGGTGTGTTCCTTCTATGCAGGCACATCTCTGAATAGCACTCTGAGTGTTTCAGGAATAAAAGAATAGAGTTAAACAGAAAAGGTCTGGCTGGTACTAAGACTGAGGAAAAGAGAAAAAAGGAAAGGAAGAAAGAAAAAAGTGAGTCAAGGACAGAAACAGACACGCTCCTGCAGGATGATAGCCACACACGCTGTGAATAACACAGCCACTCACTCAGCGATAGTGCCGCTAAGGACTGACAGGAGAAAAGAGACTTTCAGAGACAATGCACTGTAGGGCAAAGGTCTAGGTTGATATGTGTGGTTATACATCTTGGTTTTGTAAGTCAGGCTGAGGGCGGAGAAACTAAAGCAGCAACACAAAATGGCTTTTCTGTTTCAATTTAATGTAAGATACGCAGTGCATTCACCGACTCGTCTGTGGTTTAGTAGGGCCATCTTAGAGCTGCTACACACCTGACAAAGGCCAGCTCACATGTGCTAGCTTTCAAGTACAGGGTGCAGGAGTACAGTGTGACTATAGTTTATATATAAAGTAATCCCTATTTTCTCCGGAGTCCAGATCATATCACTGAGTGGTAGGCAACCTTTATGGACAGCAGTCAAATCATATCACGATACCTCCATCTTCACAGATGATAACCTTTCCTTTTACCTATGACTTCAGAAATTATATCTCAACTTCCTGCCTCTAGTTTTAGAGATGATACATTTTTGAGTAAAATCCTAGATAATTACATCAAATAGAATCATTATGAATGTTCATTACCACTTCTTAATTCTAGTCCTAGATATATGGCATAGAGAAATTAATTATAAATGCCATACAAATTCCAAATCTAGAAATTCACTTTTGGGACAGATGGGCACACAGATCAAATGTCAAAGCAAAGTTATCTTTATGTACCGTGTCTAGTCCAACAGACTTCCTCCTGCATACTCTGTGTGCAAAGGTGGACAGGGCGGTTATCAGAGTGAGTACCTTTTATATACACACTGCTCGTTCTTTTTTTGATTCTACCAGAAGCTATAGAACAACCCCAGATCTGCCTCTGACTTTCCCAGGAGTAGCATAAGTCTCCACCCAACCTCAGATTCAGTACTCAAGCAAGATAATTATGCCTGTTAAAACGAGATAGACAGAAAAGACAGAGAAAGCGAATGGTTTGGGGAGAGACTTGGTATGTTGGAAATAGCACTGAGCTAGGAACATCTGTCTTTCAGTCCTGGAAATTCTACTTATGAGCTATTTCACTTTGAGCCATTGGTCTTGTCTCAATTTCCCATCTGTTCATTGTGAATAATAAGATTAATGACATCTATCTAATATGATTCCTAACTAGGTCACAGAAAATTGTGTAAGCACTCTGTAAATGACAAAATATCACTTAAATATCAAGTTGGTGATATTTTATATACAGTATAGTAGTTAAATGAGCTTTTGGAAATTGCTCTATAAAAGACCAGCAATGCAAAGGTGACCTTCAAGAGTGTCGTTGTTGTAGTGGCATGCTCTAGACAAGTCTCAAGCCGGAATATCAGGCTGGAGATGCATTGAGTAGGTACCTCTCAGCATCCACTGTCCATCATCATAAGGAGGAGCCCTGGCACGATTCTGGGCCCTCCCCTTCCCCTATGTCATCCCAGCCCCATCACAGTATGTCTCAGAACATGTTAGTAACAAAAGATTTGGTCTACTAAGGAATCTGCTTGATGGCTCGATACTTTATGACCACAAGTTAACAGGTTACACACATCCTGTAACAAACATAACCTCGATCTGTTGCTGGAAAACATCGTGGACCTAATGTGGTAGTGACAAGACACAACTAAAAGCGAGAGCCAAGACCCTCCTCTCCCCCATCATCCAAGGTTAGCAGGTCACCAGACTGCAACTTGGGGAATAGTTACTAAGGCCACTTAATCGGTTTCCTCTGTTTTCTCTCCATACCATTCACTGACAGCAAACAGCTCCTGGGTGTTTCTGCAACAATGTGCAAAAGAGCCTCCTGAAGGTAAATTGTTGAGGAAGAAACAAAGCAAAATGAACGTTTCAGCATGTGTTAGAATATAGATCAGGAGTACAACGACAGAAGTAGGTGAGCTACTCCTCTGGCGTAGCTTGTCTTAAACTTGAGACCTTTAAAGGCTTCTTAGCATCCAGTTAGGTGTGGAAAAGTGTTTGGGGTCTTGAGTTGCACCACCATGTAGTTTTTTAACATACTAAAATTTTTAAGAACATAGTAGAAATGTAATGCTGTTAACATGAAAACAAGATGAAAGGCTGTATATGTACATCTGTAACATTCATTGTTACTGTTGCCAGGCAGTTCGGGATTTTTAGATCTATGATGATGCTCAGGATTGGCCTGTTACAGTCCTTTTTTGTACTATTTTTGTCAAGATTTGGTATCCAGATTATTGCAGCTATGTGAAATAAATCGGAGAGCTTTCCTTCTTGTTTTGTATTAGATACAAATAACTTGTTTTTTTTTTTTTAATTAATCAATAACTCATCTTTAAAACCATCTGAGTGTGGGGACTTGGTTGTGGAAAGACATTTAATTATTGCATCAGATTTTTTGTATATATATCACATCGGCTTATTGTGGATCATGTGTCACTCTATCATATATCCCTGTAGTCACCAGATTGTACTTGACAGTAGAGTTGTAAGCCTGGTACGAGACTCAAATAACTATGTTTTCCTGTAACAATATTGCACCTTCGTTTCTGTGTTTATAAAATGAAGCTCATGGATTATACTAATCTGTATAATCACCACATTAGAATCACTTGAGGATTAAAAATAGTGAAGCTTAAGCCTCACTCTTGAAATTTTTTTTTCAGTCACAGTTAACATTTAATACTTTATGTTAGTTTCAGGTGTATAGCATAGTGGTTAGACATTTATATAATTTACAAAGTCTAGTACCCACCTGGTACCATGCATAGTTATGGTATTATTGACTATATTCCCTTTGTATCTACTGTTAATTTATTTTCATATACTCTGTTTGGGATTTGTCTGATCTATCTGCCCCGATATTGAATAAGTGTGGATTTCTTTTCATTTGATCTGATTGGGATCTGAAGATCCATGTTTGTCATCAGTTCTAAAATATTATCTATTTATTTATGAAACTCCAATTACACATATATTAGGTATTTTGTCTTCTATATCTCTTAATGTCTCTAGTATATATTTTATCTACTTATTTTTCCAGCACATTCTATGTAATGTTATCAGTTCTGCCTTCTAGTTCAGGACTTGAAAAGTTTGTCTGTAAAGGGCCAGATAGTAAACATAAATATTCTGCGCTTTGTGGACCATGTGGTCTCTGTCACAATTACTCAATTCTGCCATTATAGTGTAAAAACGGCCACACATGATATGTCAATGAATGAGTGTAGCTTGTTTTCAATAAAATTTTATCACAAAAACAGGTGGCGGGCTATATAGTTTGCCAATCCTTCCTCTACTTCCTTAATTCTCTTTTCATCTATGACATCTACTTTTTAATCCACTTTTAAACTGTTAATATGAGTTATTAAATCTTTTAGTTCTTGAAATTCTATTTGGTTCTTTTTGAACTCTGCTTGGTCATTTACAAATAGCTCTTATTCCTTTCTTGGTTTTTATTCCCTTTTTTGTTTTTTTAGACTTTTTATTATTTTATATTGTGATTATTGCAATAACGAAATTTTCTTATGTGTTTGTATCTATGGCTTCTGCTGACGTTTACACTTTAGTCATGTTTTCTTATTTCACTAGAACTTTTTATAGTGAACATATATATTTGAAACTAATCCGTGGGAGTTTTACAAGGCTTGGATTGAGAATGCTTTCCTCCAAAGAAGATTTGCTCTTGCTTTTACTTGGTGATAGGGGTGCTACTGGAGATACTTTATTTTCTCATCTTGGAGATTCCTTGATTACACAGGTAATATGCAATATAATGAGGTCAGGCTTATGGTGCATATTCTCAGGAAAGACCATTTTCACTCAATTTATAGGTGTGTAGAAACAAACAGATTTCCTTCTCTCCCCTTTGCAAAGTTATTGATTCTTTCTAGCTCATCCTTTCACTGTTAGTGTAGCCCAATTAACGGTCCCATTTTTCACAGGCATCTCAGTTTCAGCAGCTCGTGCACATTAGGCCTCTTACCCAGTGGTCCATGCCCTTGAACATAGTGTAAAGCCTCCTTGGTACCAACATTTGCCTGCAAGGCAGCCCTGATATTCACTTTCCCCTCGACTTTGGTTTCAGCTCCTGATTCACTTTTTGTTTTCTTGCCCTTTGGAGATTTTTTTTTACTGTTTTATAAGTAAGTGTAGCACGAGATTTAACAGTGTGTTTGTTATAATTTATGCAGCGTTTAGGTGTTTTATAGTATAGTGAAGAGGGATTGGGGGAGTCTCAGGTAAATCCACTGTATTAGGAACAGAAGTCATATGATAAAATCTGCACTTTGAAAAAAATTAGACCTCTTTATGAAGAACTTCCTGTTATGCCTCTGGTTCAGGCTCCCCCTAACTGCTGCTTAAATATCATTCCCAAACTGAACCCTCCTGAAAATCTAAACTACATCAGATCTTTGCACTCTTGCCCTCCTTAAATGTAACTGCACACTTACTGTGTGATTTTTCCTTTTACGCTTTTCTCTGCTATAATCTCTGTTAGGCAGACCAGGGATCATTTCTGTCGTCCTCATATCGTATCCCCAGGACACAGCCAGGTTCCCAGTATCTATTTGTTGAGGAAGCAAATGGATGATATTGGACCATTTGTTTATGAATTGTATAGGTGACACATTGGGGCACTTCATAAGTAGAATTAAATGTTCTTAAACACAATGATTTTTATAGCCCACAGAAAGACCTTATATAACCAGCAAGAATGTGCCATTTTACACTACGGAAATTAATATAGTTAAAACAATGAAATCCCCTTTTTATATATCAAATTGAAAATAATTGTAACATGTGGCAGAGACCATAGTTGATGAGGTTGCAAGGACATTAATAATTTCATGCACCATGGGTCAGAGTGTAAGCTGATAAGTGCTTTCTTAAAAAGCAATTTTGTAATATTTATCAAATGCCCTAAAATATCCCTTTTGCCTTAGTTAGCTCGGGCTGCCGCAACAAAATATCATAGACTGGGTGGTTTAAACAACAAAAATTTATTTTCTTACAGTTCTGGAGACTGAAAGTCCAAGAACAGGGTGCCAGAATGGTCAGGTTCTGGGGAGGCCAGAGAGACAGCTGCCTTCTCTCTGTGTTATCACATAACAGAAAAAGATCTCACTGTTCTTCCTGTTATAAGACCACCAATCTCATCAGATTAGGGCCCCCCCTTATGACTTCATGTAATTTTAATTATCTGCTAAAAGCTTTATATTCAAATCCAGTCCCATTGGTGGTTAGAACTTCAACATAAGAATTTGAATGGGAGGAACACAATTCAATACATAGCACCATTTAACCTAGCAATATATTTTCAGGAATTTGTTCCAAGGAAACCATCACAGATGGATTAAAATATATAGTATAAGATTATTTATTGTAGTAATTTATATGGTAGGGAAAACAAAGAGGAAAAAAGTCTAAATTTTTCCTAATAGAGTATTAGATTAATGAATTATGGCACATTCATGTAATGAAATGTCATAATTCCATTAAAAAGCATATATTAGAATATTTTCATATAAAAAATGTTTATAGCTCATTAAAAAGAATAAAATTATGAATCAGAATGTACAGTATATCCTTACATTTATTGAAAGAAGACTGGAATTATATTTACCAAATAGTGTTATCAGTTATTTCCGGTTGAGAAATTTATAAGAAATTTTCATTTTTGTCTTTGTGTTTTTCTGATTCTCTCTGTTCAAATTATGGTGTGTCTATAGTCCTTTAATTTAAAAAAAATGTCATTTAAGAAAAATATTAATGTTAAGTATGGGACAGAGAGCGATATTGATATCAGAGAAAACTACACCAACCATAACCCTCTTTATTTTTATTATGAAATCCCCTCCCCCAATATTTTAGAGCTGTGTGCAGTGTGGCGAGTTTAATTTAGATTAGTCCAAGAATGTTCGGTTGGTTGTTTGGAGAAGCCAGTTATCAAAAATCTTGATAACTATCCTTGGTATATCACTACCTTAATACAAAAAGTAAGTCACAAGATCATATGTATTCATAGAGTCAGGTTATGCTTTCTCTGTAGAAATGTCTACTCTTTAAAAACCTTCAAAAAATAGAATGCAGTAGGAAATTCAAATAAGAAAAGAATTAGGAGGGAGAAGTGTTTGGAAAAAGAAAAATAACTTCAAAATGTTGTCTTTAAACTTTTCTCACAGAAAATCTGTTTCTTCTGTCTCAGTGAATGTATAAGAGTCAAATTAATTTCTTCTTTGGATATGTAAAATTTCAAGAGAAGTAAAAGGACATTGATATGTAATATATGGTCATCTAAATGATATATCATTTTGTTTGAAACAATAGGAGATTTTATAGGTTGGGGAACAAAAATAAGAAGAGATTATTATTTCCTCCCTCATCTTCCATCATTTCCTATTCTCGTGCTGTGTCTACCTCCCATTTTGATTCTGTTCACAAATGGATATTGGTGGGAAATACATGAAGTGCAAAGTGACTTTTACCTGCTGTGCTTCAGGCAGAATTGACAATTCAGAAATACCACCTTCTAGGTGTCTCTCCCCTTCTCACTCTCTTTAGGAGAAGCTAAGATGTCATACATTCCTCGTAGGCTAGAGAAGGTGAAAAGAAGCCTATAAGAAACTCAAAAGCACCATGAACTGCATCATTTGCCCACTTCTTGCTTGTAAAACATCTTTTACCGCAAACAACCAAACTGCTGGCATAGACAAATTTACCTGATGAGTGGGGAAGGGAGGAGTTTCCTGGGGGAGAGTGAAGGAGCTCTATCTCCTCAATCTATCAGACTTTTCTATACAATGTTAACTCCTGATATGTTTATCCAACCTAAAAGCTGCCTGAGCTCTTTGCTCTAGGCAGTATGTAGAGTATGAGAGATGATAAAGCCAAGGATACACTTATCCCTCAAGTGTCTAAACCTGTCCAGCTGGTAAAGTGATTGAGAAAATAACCGTAGAAGATGTTACAGTTTTCATTAAGTAATAAAACAAATGCATATCAGCACTAAATAATGCTTTTGAAGTGAGAATTGTGGGTCGATCCCATGACTAAATAATTTTAGGACATGCTGTTTAAAAAAAGTTAAACAGATTTCTTTACTCTCAAGCTTCTCAGATGCCTTAATATGCTTTAGTTTCACTATGAATCTGCAAGAAGGTCTTATAATTTGTGTTGTTCCAAAAATACTTGGACTATTTAACTCTTTTGGTTGAGATATGTCACAGGACCACTATTCCTTAAAACATTTGACAGCCAATAAATCTTGAATAGCACAAATTATAAAATCCCTTAGTTAATGGAGGAATTTCATGAAATTAATTTGTACAGGCCTTAGTATGTGTAGGAACTATTTTTTGGATGAATCTGGCTTTCAGAAAGGTATTGTGTATGTATGCGTGTGCACATGTGAGTATGATAATTTCTCATGAAACAGACTGTGACCCCTAGACAGATGTAAGATCAGGCTATTAAGCATCGGCAGCAGAAGGTTCTATTACACGAATTCTATTTTTTAAGAATCTTTGAAGTATAATTAACAGACACAATTGCACTTGGTGTTCAATTGCCTATTATGCAATATCAGAAGGAAGTTCCAAATCATACTTACCCGACAATATCTATAATTAAAAGATATGTATCTACTATTAAACTGTTTTATAATTTTTTCATATCTTATACTTCTGTAACAGAACACTTTTTATTAAAAGCATGTAGTTTCAATAACTACCAGGCTCTAGGAAAAAAACAAAAATATTAAATCTTGATACATGAGAATACCTTCCCTTCTCATTGAAACCACTTTAATATTTAATTATTCGTGTAGAGTTAAACCCAAATTAACATTCATTTCTTTAATTAAATTTATTAAGGTGAGATTGGTTAATAAAATTATATAGGTTTTCAGTGTACAGTTCTATAATACATCATCTGTATATTGCTTCATGTGTTCACCACCCAAAGTCAAATCTCTTCCCATCACCATATATTTGACACCCTTCTCTACCTCCCCCCACCCCTTTTCCTCTGGTAACCACTAAACTGTTGTCTGTGTCTATGAATATTTGGCTGTTTGTCATATTCGTTTGTTGCTTTCAGTTTAATATCTCACATGTAAGTGAAATCATATGGTTTTCAAAATTTTCCGTCTTACTTATTTCTCTTAGCAAGAATATCTCAAGATCCATCCATATTGTCATAAATGGCAAATGGCAGTATTTCATCTTTTCTATGGCTGAGTAATATTCGAATCAGAAAACTTGTCTTTATGTTAGAATTTTTAGTAACCACATTTTAACATAGTTTTTTATCAATGTCAAAGAGACAAAGAGACATTATTCTTTTTACTATCTCAGGAAAAAAATTCCTGAGATTTAAAGTAAATAATTTCACTAATAATTAAAATGACAAATAAACACTAAAAATTTTTTGCTAAGTGTAAATAAATACAAACTTTTTTAGAGATCTTTTTACCCAGAATACTTAACTGTAATTCCTACCTTTGTTTGCTTTTCAAAAATTTTTCTATTTTCCCTACTGTTATATGATAAAAGATGTGCCAAATAACTTGTGCCATATTAATACTAATAAATAATATTTGTGATATTACTAATTCATGAATTCTCATAGTCTTGTAGGGCTGATATTTTCATGTTTTATGTATTACTCATTCATTTCTTTGACATTTATGTATTGAATGTCAACAGTATACCAGCTACTATTCTAGGCTCTAAGAGTACAGCACAAAGAAGGCAGGCAATAAACTAATAAATATGTCACATGTTGGATAACAGCCACATGTACAATGGTAAGCAATAAAACATGTTAAAGGAAAGAGGCCTATGGAATGAAGGGTTACACCTTTACATCTGGTGGTTAGAGATAACCTCGCTAATCCTGAGTCTTGTCCGTAGAAATGAGAAGGATGGGAGTGAGCAAGCCGTGTGTGCACCTAGGGAAAGAGCTCCTGGGCAGCAGCAGAAGTGCATGCAAAGGCCTCGAAGCAGAGCATCCTTCATACGTACATAGCTGCCTAGGAGACTAGTGTGTCTGGAGCTAGAGGGACTTGCTGTGAGGGGGTAGAGGAGGTCAGAGAGTGAGTGTGGGGAAGGAGGATCATATAAAGTCTCGTAGACCATCATAAGGGTTTTGGCGTTTACAATGAGTGCCAACATTACAGGGATAAGACTTATGCTTTAAAAAGTCTCAGTATGTTGTCTGACAAGGAAAAGACTGGAGAAGAGAGACCAAAGAAGTTGCAGCCATACTCGAGAGAGAGCTGATGATGGCTGGAACCAAAGGAGAGGAAGTAGAAGTGGTGACGGATGATCAGGTTCTGTCTTAAAGGTATAGCAGACAGAAATTACTTTAAAACCTGAGTTTATAAAGCTATCATTTTAAATCTCTTATTAGTCTACTAGATAAATATTCTTAAAACATAACTGGTTTAAGTTTATCTCAAGGCTTCTACAAGTACATATTTTGTAATGTATGAAAGCACATTTTAGGACTTCCTTTGTTAAGATTTCTTTTAATTGAATTGCTGCTTCAATGATAGGTATTTTAAAATTTATTGATTTTTAAGCTCTTTGCCTTTAGACATTTAGGAAATGTCTGACGTACATGTATTTAAAATAGTTTCACCATTATCGCATCTCAGATAAAGCTTCCATTTTCTAGTAGTGTCTTTTTTTTATTGCTCTTTAGTATTTTCTGTAAAAATGGGGGAAAGAAAATAAGGCATGAGCACTAATAGCACTGACTTTAGAATGCAAGAAATCTGGGTTCAAATCTAGGCTCCAGCACTTACTAGCTGTGTGACCTTGGGAAAGTAACCTAACCTCCCTGAACCCTGTCAGCCTCCTTCCTTAGAGCCTGGAGAAAGGGTGGTTATGAGCATCCTGTGTTGTTATTCATACAAAACAGCCAGCACAGTACCAGGCACATATTTAAAATATTGAAACTGATATTTGCTGTATTTGTTTTAGTAATGACCATGACAGGAAGATATTGATGACACAGGAAATATTTGCATTTATTGAAAGAATAATTTTAGAAGGAGCTGTTACCTTTAGGCTTGACTGTAGTAAAGTTGCCATTTATTCCCAATAATTTAGATATAGAAGACTACTTCATATACCTAATGTTCAGTACATAGTCTGTTATATACATTAAGATGAGGACGTGTGAATAAGAGCAAGTCCAAAATATTAAATGTTCTATTTAACCTGTCAGCATGTACCTAATTGAGTAGTAAACTCAGTAAAATGATGACCCTTCACTGTGTATAAGTCTTTATCTTAGCGAAGGTTGTCATAAGTGACGTCCCCCTGATTTACCTTTCTCACCTTTCATCACCTGAACTCCTAGCTCCATTCCTTAGGTGGGCAGTATGCCACAGTGACGTTTAAAATGACAGACGACTTGCCAGATCACTGTGGATCACAGTCTCCTTTGACAGTTAAAGCAAACAGGAAAATTCACTCAAATATAACCGTGTGGCATGAGTCAGAGAGCAAAGCCAAAGGACATGTCAGTCATCAGGACAGTAAAACTGTGTTCTTTGCTCCTTTCCATCAAGTGTCCATAGGTGTATTTAGTAAAATAACCACCTGCAACTTTGTGGTATGAGTTTTTATTGCTGTCTATTAAATAACATAATGTAGTTATGGTTTTTGTTTGAATGCCCAAATTCGCAAATTAATGATTTATATAGAACTCTCAGGTTAAACTTTTGTGGTCATTTTCAATACATATTCATAAGATATTGTATTCATAAGTCTAGGTTTTGTGCTGTCATTTGCTCAGTGAGAATTGACTCTGAAATAATAAA
Organism: Pteropus vampyrus; assembly: GCF_000151845.1. Lineage (NCBI taxonomy): Eukaryota > Metazoa > Chordata > Mammalia > Chiroptera > Pteropodidae > Pteropus > Pteropus vampyrus. The sequence continues at coordinate 3,690,552 of NW_011888814.1, read as the reverse complement.
TGAAAAAAATTCATTATTAAATTATTATAAAACATTGGAGCTAGCTCATATTTCATTGCTTTATAATTTATAGGTCAGATTTTCTTTTATTCTTCCTAAAAATATTTGGAAGACCAATATTTTGTCATTATTTTTTCTGTACTTAACATTCAAATGCATTCTGATGGAAAAATGTGATACATTATTCTGATTATGATATTAGATAATTGACATTTCCCTATTTAGGAACAAAATATAATTGTAAGAAATATTTTTGAAGCATAAATTCTAGCAGCACGCATGTTTCTGAAATAAATTATTTACTACATATTGGAAAAAAACTTCAGACTTAAATGATGCTTTGATAAATAAAAGGTCTTTATGTCAATGCGATTCAGGTATAACTTTAAAATTAATTGCTTTTATCCTAATTGACTAGTTTACAACCATCATAGAAACACACACACATATATGTATATATATAAAGAAACAGTGGAAACATCAAAAATCTTATTGGAGAAAGTTATTTTAAGCATTCATTTTCTTTGTTTTTCATAAGCTTTATTTCTACCTATTTTATACATAATCATTAAAAATTAGTAAGTCGGAATGATAAATGCATAACTCTGAGAATGAAAAGATAATCTTTATAAAAATGAGCTAATAGGGGAAGAAATTATTGCTATTAATTATCAAGTGCAAAAAGATTCATTTTGTTGTTGAAGTATGTAGATTTTGAAATGATATGAAATTACTATACCTTTTGTGTTAGCAAAGACAGTTAAAATGTATGTGTTCAGAATTCTAGATGATTGCTATACACTCAGATACTTAAATCGATACAGAATAAATTCCAAATCTCTACCATTTAATGTATTTTATATCTTCAACCCTAATCTTAGTAAAAGAAGATTTCTGTTCAGTCTTCATAACTACTTTTAAAAGTCCTAATTAAAACTCACTTTGATTCCATAGGGATATTTGTTTAAGCATAAAAATCTTGAAATATAGCTGGTCTTTTCTGTGGGTTTTTATTCAAACATTTATTTTTACATGTGTGCACATATTTAAACAAGATAGAGCAGTAGACCACAACTTGTATCCAAAATTTCTACATTTCTTACAAATAAAATTAAATCTCCTGTTTTATGTTAGTTTAATTTTTATTCGGAAGAGAAGCAGTTAAGACATTTTAGTTAGCATTCAGTATTTTTTTATAATATTTTCATTCAGGGGATATTCATTTAATTGGTCAAATGTTTGGTACCACTATAAAACTCTTTTCACTGCCATTCTCAAGGACTAGTCATTGTTTTCTGTGAATCTGGAAAATATTTATTGTAATCCTTTACCTTGAAGGCCATCTAAAAGAGAATAATTTTGTTCCATTCATTCCAGGTCAAAATATGAAGCAAATGGCTATAAATATCTCCAATAAATTTCCACTGTAGACACAAGTAATATGTATACTGTAGACTGATAAGCATTTTCTTTAATTATTTGGATTTTTCAGAGCTATATATACATATTCGATATAAAATATAGAAAATAAATTACTGATTCTGATTGTTTTTCAGACCTGATGGAATTGGAACGGTGTCAATGGAAGAAAAAGAGAGATTTGAGGAGATAAAAGAGAGACTCTCTTTCCTTTTAGAAAATCAGATAAGCCATTTCAGGTATACACTCTATTCCTTCATACAAGTATTTCCTTTATTCACTCAACCCTTCAATCCCTTACAAATGTTTATGTCTTTATCTGCTCAAGAATTTTCAGTAGCTTCTTTTCCATGTTCCTCAATCTTTGATCTGTTTCTCAGACTGCCATTCAGTAGGCTCATTTAAGGAGCCCCTTTACCCCACCATAGTGATGCCACTCCTGCCACAGTTTCTAGCACAGTCCCTTGCTCAAAAATTATCTGCATAGTGAAAGTTAAATGTCTTGATAATATTTCTTTTTCCCTGGTTATATTTAGCTCAACAGAACCTTATGGTTAAAAACAGAAATATAACTATAGGTTTCCTTTTCTATCACTCATCATTAGATCCTACAAAACATGGCTCTGTCCACATATTGTGTCTTATAGCATGCCTGTCACATTGCAGGTATGTGATTTGGGGTCATTTCATGTGAACTTACTGAAAAAGTAAACTCAGTTAATAGTCCCCTGTAATAGTTTAAAAGAACTGCTATTTAACCATTTGAATGGTGTATGGCTACCCGCTCTGGGCCTCAGTTTCCTCATTTGTAATATGAAAAGCTTAGACTCTGATTTTAAAATAATATTGAAGGAAAGAATGAATCTTAGAAAGAACGATACACTGTGCATCTGTTCCCGTACATTAGTGATTTCAACTAGGGCTGGTAGCACCACCTTCGCTGGTAGCACTCCCTTCGTGAATGAGGGAGGATTTTCGTTGTCACAATAACCGGATATGGGGACAGTCATTCAGTGCTGGGTTTAGGAATGCAATGCATAGGACGGTCTCACATTGGACAATTTTTGCCCAAAAGATCAATAGATTCACATTAGGAAACACTGTTCTTGATAGCATAGCAGAATTCAACTTACAGAGTTAAGATTAGATTCTCTGCTGATTTTTTTAAATAAACAACATGGAGACATGAGGAAAGCTTTTTTTTCTTTTGCATTTGCAGAGAATGTTTCTTCATTTGCCGTTGTCGTCTCTTAGGTTGTATAGAGATCCTGACATAAATTTATTTTACATGTCTTTTAATTACATGCAGTATTTCCTTTTTTAACATCGAGACAGAGCTTGTAATTCAGTTGAATAGCTATATCACCAACTATGTAAATCACTGTGGTTATCTGTATCAGTGCTTTCATCTGCAAGTAACAGATCCTACCTCAAACTGGTTTAAATAAATGAATGTGTATGCTCACTTACCTGCAGATCTCAGGTAGGGTAAACTTCAGGACAAGCTGAATTCAGTAGCCACAGCTCTGCTTCTCCATGATTCTTATACGGCTGTCCTCCATGGGATGCTTTCATCCCCAGATTGGTAGCAAGACCACAGAATTCCTTGGTCTCACAATCATGCATGCCAGTTTTCAGGGGAAGTAGTAGAGGCCATCTCTTTCTGTGATGCTCCCTTAAGATCATGAAAAGTTTCCTTAGAAGATCCTACCAAACTATTCCTCATATCTCATTTGCTCTGAATAGGTCATGGGCCAGTCCTAAACCTGCCCAGCGGCCAGAGGACACACTAAATGCCTCAATTAGTCACTTAAGAGCAATGGTATCACCATGATTGAATTAGCCTAATCTGAGCCATCCCACCAGGGGAATTCAATGCCCCTCACAGCTGCCCAGCAACTACACAGGGGGAGACAGGGAACAGCAGTTGTCCACGTTATTTATCGTATTCATTTCCTCCCTCGCAGTTGTGTTCTCTCTCGTATATGTGTGTCCTCTTTTAATAATTTCTCTAAAGATGTACTTTATAATCCTTCTTAGCTTTTATTTCTTTGGTGTACTGAGGACAAGAACTGAAATGAATCAGTCTAGACATTTTGGGCCGACTCTTATATTCCCTTTGGATGTTTATAGAGTTTGTGTAAATCTCGCCAGTTCTGTTTTTTTTTTTTTTTTTTCTTGTCTATAGAAGACTGGATAAGAGGAAATGGGATTAAAATAAAATAGATAGTTGTCCACATAGGCAAGTTAGTAAAAATTTTTAAATTGTCTGTGAGGATTTTCATAAGGATTCTACCAATAATCTTCCTTAGTCATTCGTGTTAAAATTTAGAAAGAACACAGATTACTTATCAGTTCACACTAAAGAAGTAATCACAGTACTGTTAATAACTCTTATATAGAGACTTGTTTATTTAGGTCCAGCCGTATTCCAGAAAAGGATTTCAAAGACAGATAAAACAATAAGGCAAACTAAATTAAACATAATTGAGGAATTTCTGGTTAACGATAGAATATTGATGTATGTCTGGCTTAGCTTCCTCTTAGAACCTAACTAAAATAGTAACATTTTTTCCAGAACACATAAACTTATAAGGACAACTAAAGTAAAAGAGGAAAAAAATGGGAAAACAATTTTTGGAGGTCGGATGGCTGAATCATGTCTCATTTAGCCACCCAGGGAAAAACTGGCAGTGGGGAAAACAAAGAAATAATTTGATTTATGTCATACAATCACCAGAATGTTTAGGGATTGCCAGTATTGTGCCCTTGTAGAAATTAAGAATGAAGGACAATTTATTGTAAATATGCTTAAAACTCACTTAGAGCCCCACATCTCTTTTCCAACGTGGCAGCCAGGCTGCTGCCCTTCCCGGCCCCTGGCAGAGCCCTGCAGATTCATTCCCTGGAGAGGGTAAAATTAGAGGGTACCTGGACTGGGGTGGAGGATAGGAGGAAACATCAGGCAGTTGGAACTCGGGTTTATAAACCTGGAAATTTAATAAACATTTATTCTGAAATCTGAGAATCACAGCCTTCTCCTTCCAGCTCACACGCTTGACTCTCAAAATGCTGCCAGGCAGGCAGGCAGGTTTATACCTTCCAGGCATACTATAAATGTCTTCCTCTGAAACTCTCACTAGCCAAGAAAAAATACCTAAAGCTGTGGACGATAAAGACTCCCACTGAAACAGCCCAGCCAGATTCCTCTTCAGCAAACACCATGGGATACATGTACCCTACTTAGGGTACATAGCTTCCATTCTGTTTTTTAATACCACACTTTTGAAAACGATCAAACAGCCAAGGTCATCAGACATTTGAGGGAAGTATTTACTCTTGAAGATAGAGCCCAGAGCAAGTAAATACTAAAAAAGCAACTTGGAAAACAAACAAACAAACAAACAAACAAACAAGGATTGTATATGAAGAAGAAAATGGGGAAGGAAGAGGTGGTGAGAATCTACTACTGATATCCTTGGAGAGATTTGAAAGATAGAACATTATAAAACAAAAACAACATGCTGGGAAAAAAGGGAATGGGAGAGAAGGTAGAAGGAAGGAAAAGGAAGGAAGGAAGGTTAAAAAAACCTTGGAACAAATAAGAGTTCTTAGAAGTTGTATGTGAATGACACACAAATACGTACACACTAATGAAAGGTAAAGTTAACAAAACCTTGCTGAAAGTAGGGTTGGGGGATAGGAACATAGGAGTACAAAGATAAGAAAAATTAAAGATCTGCTTAGAAATTTTATCATAAATAATAGAATTCCAGAAACAATTAAGGCTAAAAGTACAAAAGTTTGAATAAAATTATTCAAAAATATTTTTCAGAATTAAAAGACATAAGTGTTCAGACTGAAAGAGTCAATTTAATACCCAACACAGTGGATTGAAATAAATACTGATCAGAGTACATTTTCATGAATTTTTAGATTCTTGGGGATAAAAGAAAAGATCCTGAAATATAAAGAATCAAGAATCAGAATGGCTTCTCAACTTTCACGTATTCTAGAAATATTTATTGAGTACCTACTATTGAGTGTCAAGCAGTGAACAAAATTTAAAAAACAACCCTTTGCTTCTGCAGCTTTCATTTTGATGTGAGGAATGATACTGATACCCAGAAAATAATGCATCAGTAACTTTATAATTCTGAGGAAAGGTTACTTCCAGCCTAGAATTCTATACCAGCAAAAGTCTTGTTCACTGTAGAATAAAGATATTTTGAGATATGCAGGACTTCAAAGATGTGCTTCCCATGTTTCCTTTCTGGAGAATGCAGTTTAGCAAGAAAAGGGGCGGGGAGAGGGAGAGTTAAGAGCTCTACAACAGGACATCAGTATCAGAGTAAAGGGACAGTGATTAATAGAGACCCCAAAGTGATGACTGAGCTTAGAGAACAGCCTATTTTCACTGGAGCAGGTCAGAAAATTCTTTAAGTAGATCAAATTGACAAAACACTGAGATATTTTAACATGTCAAGAGAAGATTTATTGCCCACCAGAAATGGAGTGTGGAATTAACTGTGTTAATTACATTAGAGTTCTGAATTATATTGTATTAAGTATCTAAGATGGAGTAACAGAGGATATTTATCTTTCTACCTGAAACCATTTTTTTTTTTTAAGTACAAAATATGTGAGGAAAATGCTCTTTTTGGACACTAAACACAAAGCAATGAATAACAGTGGTTCCTGAGAGATGGGAAACAAATGAAATAAGTCCTTTAATTTCCCCTGCTTACCTCCAGGAGTGTTTCAGTCCATGTCCCAAAAAAAGGCACCTGGGTAGATCCCGGTAGACATCCTGACTTGAGGAGGCAGAGTTGGAAATCTAGGGAGGCCAAGGCAGCCAGAGTTTTCAGGTAGAGTTCTAAAGAAGAGAGAGCAGAGAGACATACAGGTATCTGAGGGTCCCCCTAGAGTCTTCAGCTAGGTATTGATCAGTACATGATTGTGAGGAAATTATCCAGTCAGGCAAAGAACTATGTGAAAGGATTGCAAGGGGAGATCTCTAAATCTAACATAGGCCTAGTTGTTCCAGTTTCTACGACCCAGAGTACAAACCTTCTAATTCATGAGCATCAGATAGAGTACCAGAGGGTTTTGCCTCAACAGTGAAAAAAAATTAGCCCTAGAATACACATTGTCATGGTCTCTCCTAATGAGGGTTAGAATCAGGATTTGAATGAATCAAGCCGTTTTCAAGTAATTTAACTGCATTTCAAAATGAAGTTCAGGAATAAAGGAATACAAAAGTATTCATCAATAAAATTGTAAAGAAACAATGCCTAGCATTCCGACAAAAATTTTCAAGCATACAAAGAAATAGTAAAATATGACCAATGAAGAGAATAAAACCAACAAAAGTGAAAATGACGAAAGATAGAATTGTTCAAAACTGTTCTGGGTGGTCTAGCAAACGCATTGAGGCAGGAAAAGAAAGACATCTAATTGGAAAATAAGTAAAATTGTCTTTATTCACAGATAATATGGCCACCTATATAGAAAATCCTATGGAAACCACAAAAAAAAATTGCTACCGTTATTCATAAGTTTAGAAAGTTGTAGGATCCTAAATATAAAAATATCAATTTATTTCTATATAATAGCAAGAAACAATCTGAAATTGAAACTTTAAAAATACTGTTTACAGTGGCAACAAAAGTGATTGAATACTTGGGGTTCATTCTGACAAAAATGTGCAAAACCTGTACACTGAAATATACAAAGTCTTGCTGAGAGAAATTAAGGAAAACCTAAATTGATCTATAGCTTCAATGTTATATCAATCAATGTTATATCAATGTTATATCAATCAAAATCCAATAGAATTTGTAGAAATTGGCAACCTGACTCTAAAGTTCATATGGAAATGCAAAGAATTTATATAGCCGAAGTAACTTCAAAAAGAATAACATTGGAATGCTAACACTACTTGATTTCAAGACTTACTTGTAAAGCTACAATAATCAAGATAGTGTGGTACAGTCAGTCCAGAAATAGACTCACACACATATAGTCATTAATTTTCAACAAATGTAAAGTATATTTATTTCAACAAATGCAAAATATTAACCTGAATCTATACCTCACTCCTGATACAAAAGTTAACTCAAAATGGATAGACCTAGAAAACAGAAAATCTCTGTGTCTTTGGATGAAGCAAAGATTCTTAAATAAAACACCAAAATCATGATTCATATATGGAAAAATATCACCTTAAACTTCATCAACATTAAGAACATTTGATCTCCCAAAGACATTATTAAGGAAATAAAGAGATGAATCTCAGAATGTGAGAGAATACATATTCTACAAAGACCTCTACCCAAAATATATAAATAACTCTTAAAACTTAATAAGAAACAAAATGACCCAATTAAAAAATTGTTTTAAAATATTTGAGCATATGAAAAGATGCTCAACATCATTACTCTTTAGGAAAATACCAATTAAAACTACAGTGAGGTGCTATTGCATACCTATTAATATACTTTACAAAACCTACTGAGCTAACAACTGTTGGTCTGGATGCGACACTGGAACTGCATCCACTCTTGATAGGAATTAAAATGGCAAAACCCACTTTGCAAAGTAGTTTGCAGGTTCTTAAAAATTTAAACACCTGACATGTGACCCAGACATTTCACTCTTAAGATTACCCTAAAAGACATGAAAGCATATGTCTATACAAAGACTTACATGAATGTTCATACCAGCATTATTCACAATAGCCAAAAGATGAAAACAAGCTAGATGACCTTCAACAAGAAAGGAATAAACAATGAATTGAGTACTTCTGAGCAATACATGCAATGGCATGAATAAATATTAAAATTTGCTGAGAGAAATGAGAGCCAAAAAAAGTATATACTGTATAATTCCTCTTACAGAAAATTATAGAAAATACAAACTAATCCAAATAACAGAAAGTAAATCAGTGGTTGCCTGGGCCCCAGGGATGGAGAAGAAATGTTTGGGGTCATGAATATATATCTTACATTGATTGTAGTGACAGTTTTATGGATATATACATATATCAAAACTTACAAATTACATGCTTTAAATATGTGCAGTTCATTGTGACATCTCTAAAAACTTTAAAAAAAAATAAATAAGTGCTTCTCTTCCATAGTGGGAAGTTGAAATAATAACTAAAACTAAAAAATCAAGAATTAAAAATATTAACACATAGGCCAGAGATATGACATTGAAATACCAAAAGAATCAGCTAAAAGTTAAAAATATTTTTTCTAAAGAAATTACTTGGGAAGTGGGGTAGGACTGACATAAAGGACTTCTGTTTTTCAGAAAAGAAGACTTTTAGAAAAAATTTCCTCTTAGACTACATATATAACAAAAATAAATACTATATCTAAAAATGGCTTAGGAAAAAAATCTTAGTTGTAGGACAGTTCTGTATAGGCTTATTTATCTGTGTAATTAATTTACTAAAGTAGGAATAAGGGAGATTTCAATTGCATTTCAATTTATTCTGATTAGGTATTAAACTTGGTTGAATTTTATTTGATAATTGAGCATTTTCCACTTCACATTGCTATTACATAGTTGTCAAAGTGGTAAAAACCCAAAATATTTATCCTGAAAGGCAGGACAGAATGAGTCCCTTCTTTTAAAACTTGTTTTGTAAAGATTAATTAAGCTCTGTGCAGTTATTTTCTGTACTTTATTGATTCAGGATTACTTGTACTCTGTAAATGTGTTGAATTATTTACACATCATGGGCAGCTAATGCTAATTCAGAACATGCCCAGTGGGACCTCGGAGCCCTGAAATGCTAAACGTAATCTGGGGATCAGTAACATTCCATTCATGAAATGCATCACCCACAGGTTAATGGAAATAAACAATGGACAAGACAATGAGTGGATTATGCAAATACACTGAAAAGATTTAAGCAAGGGGAGGAGACTACAAGAACCCAATTTGTGTTTTAGTTAAATGTGGATTAAGGTCTATGGTATACAAAATGATTAAAGCTACTTTGCTAATTTGCTAATGCTCTAAAAAAAAACACCACTCAGGAAAAAAGTATCAAAATAAATTGGTTGTGGCTTTTTTGTTGGTGGGGGGAGGTGGTAATGGTGCAGAGGCAAGATTAAGTGAAGGAAATTTTTAACAGAAAATTATGAAATGGTAAACCATATTCTGAAGAAAATTTGAGTGACTAGATTTATATGACACTTATATGACATTTTCTGAAACTAATAAAAGCTCCACAAAACAAAAACGTAATCCTAATATATACTCAGCTACAGCTTTGTGAGAACTCAATCTTTTCATTAAAATTTGGTCCTGTTAAACAAATTAAACTTAAAATAGATGTGCTTTTTAGGAAATCCTGTTCAAATTCCAATGTGAAAAAAATAGTTTTATTGTTAATTACGTATAGATAATTAGATAATGTGTCTACTAAGCCCCTGGATAATGGCAAAGGACACGGAAATAAGTAAACTTTCAAGTTACTGGTTTGACGATTTCTAAGTCAGAGCAATGTGGCCACCTAAGGACAGCCCAGCTGTCTGTAGCACTCAATCCTTGGGTGGAGGCAGCAGTAAGGGAGGGGGAAGCTCTGCTGAACCTGATTCAACAAAGCAAGGAGTTCCAGCTGGATGAAGTGGCCCTGACATTCTGTACTCTTGAAGTGGAAAGTGACCTGAAGAGGGACCTCCTTGTAAAGAGCAATAAACCTATCACCACCACATAGCAACTAACTTCTGAGGAGCCCCCTCACTCTCCCAGTTTCTGACCCTGACCTGAGAACTTCTGCACAACCTGCCCTCTCGTTGTGGGTGTGTATTTGGAATACATGGGCTGAGAGATACTCTGAATAAATGATATTTCCAGCAAAAGCGCTGCAGACAGTTTGTGTGTTTTGTGGGGAGGTTGGAGAGTTAGACACCAGGATAGACAGGCAAGTGACAGGAAAACAGGGAGCTGGAAACTTGTTCGTCCTAGAAGTTATGTCCATGATGTGTGTGTTCTCATCTTAATCCACACATACATACAGGAAGAAAGGGGGAAGTCATTTCATTTGATCTCTAATAGAGCTTGAATAACAACACCTTAGACAAGAAATTTTCAAGAAATGCATTTTAAGTATCCCTGTACTCAGGAGTGTAGTGATTTTTGTTTGATTACTATGGCCTTTCTGTACATGTATCACTAAAACTTTAGAACCTTTTTCATCACAGTTTACACCCTTCCAGTTTAAGACATTTAAATCATGGGACTAGGTAAACTACAGCAGTTAACACTTTCCCAGATGGGTCAAAGCTATTTTAATCACTTTTCATTGTTCTCCAATCATGCCAGATAATAGAAGAGGGAATTATTTAGCAGTTTGGATATTAAATGTTTGACTTTATTGTTCTTCTTTTTGTTTTTGAAGATACTGCTTTCCCTTTGGACGACCTGAAGGTGCTCTAAAAGCTACACTTTCATTACTTGAAAGGGTATGTTTGAACATTGCTTTATAAATACTGCTTGCATTGTCAATTGCTGTGTGTTTTAGTTATTGAAATATGCAAAGACAGTCTTATTCTCCAGTGTGTTCTCCTGAGTCCCTCACACTACATCAATTTCTCACCTTTTCTTGCTCCATTCAAGTTCTTCTTATATCTTCTTCCTCCCCAAGCCTTTTAAAACCTACAACTGCCATCATATGCTGAGTTGATGGCATATTTTTGGTAGTAACTGTTTTTCCTACCTTTACCCCCCATTAAATAGTCTTTTATTTTTTCATTTAAGTATAATTATCTGTTTTTCAGACTTTACAGTTGTCTTTTGTTATCTCCCTTGATTTATTTGTACTTCTACCTGTCATATCCCTTGTACTTATAAGAATTTATCATTTAATATTCACACACATATCATTTCTTTTACTCTAAATTCATCTCAAATGTATTTTAATTCAATCTGTCATTATAAATGAATTCATGAATTGTAGAAGTTCATTTTTCCTTAAAAAATAAATAGCAAATAAATTTTCATATCCATGCTAAAAAATCATTTATTCATGAAAGTATATGTTCTACTCCTCTTTTAGTGGCAGATTAGTTTCATCTATCTATAAAACTATTCATGTGTTCATTGGTAGCTAACAGTTAAGTAGTATGGACAACTCTTACTCCTTATAAGTATTAAGAGTGTCCGGAGATCATCTATAGCTCATGATTATTCTGGTCCTAATTTATTGACTTCAGGCACTTGTTCTTGTCCATTTTTCTGCTCAGTAAATTCTAGATATTATATTGTTTATTAGCACTTCTATGAAAAGCAAAATGAGAAGACATTTTCAGTGATTTAAGGACAGAGAGAAGGGCTAGAAGTGATGGATAAAATGAGATCTTTGGCTTATAGATTGGTTTCATCTAAATATCCCTGTCTTGTCCTTGATTACTGTGCATTGTGTGATAGAAATATTATTGTAGTAATTATCTTTTTGTTATATCTTTTTTGTTAGAATTTTTTTAATATGAAAAGCTGCATATAACTCAAGATTTTCAAAGTATATGTTTCATCTCGTTCATTAAGGTGTCATGGGTAAGATAAAACCCTGAAAGATAGCTTTATTTTTTTGGAACCTCATCCCGCCCTGGGTACCTGGTGCAGCATCTCAGTGAGCTGGTTTCCATAGCAGAGCTCCTTGCTCCCCTCCTCGTTCCCAGCAGGGCTGAGCTAGTGGTAGCAGAACTGCCCATGTGCCCTGGGCTGACAAGTGGAAGGGTGAACAGTGACTTGTTTTCGTCACTAATCATGCCTCTTTCTGAAATGAGAGAGGAATGGTAAAAGCCACATCTTCAGCTTCATGCCTCTGTATTTACTGACATCTTAGAAAAATAAAATCTGTGAATTCTTGATACTTATGATACCTTCGAAGAACGTGGGGAAGAAACACCAAACAGAGGTTGCGCCTCCCTTTCTGTACTCACCAGCACTTTATCTGCACTTGCCAGGAAAGAGGATTCAATTCTCCATCTCCAAATAATGTGAAATATGCCTGGTTTCCACCCTGGACTAACCTCTGTAACAGATATATGCATTCTAATTTTAACAGCTATTTCTGTTGTTTAAAAGTTTGTCACCATGAGAAGGCCTAATAGTAAAGTTTATGGTTCTACATATGGTACAAAATTAATCTTAAAGTTACATTTTAGTAATAATTACATTAAAAGTAATAATACGTTAATGCTTGTATCTTTTTTACTGTAAGAAAGAAGATTTTTCTGGCTATGAAGAGTATAATGTGCAATTCTAATTAAAGTGTCAAATATATGTCAGTGTGTTAAAGATTCTTATGAGAATATGAAGAATAATTGAAGTTGGTAGGGAAAGAAGTTTTTAAATGATGACGTTTGCAATCTTCAAAAGGAAACCTTGCCTTAAAAATAAAATAAAATATGTTTTCAAGTATCACCAGTGCTAGAATGATTGAATACGTTTGTAAATATAAAATCCTTAGTGCCAAGGCTGATCAAAAGAGAAATAATAAAGCATGAAATGGGTGTTTTCATGTTCTTTCATTATTTCTTTCAAGACAAAAGACTAATAAGATAGTAAGAACACTTGACAAAAGTATCGTCTTTATATGCTTTATAAGTTCAATGTAAGCAAAGCAATAAAAACCCCATTATCTATATGGAAAAATCAAATTTAATTACTAGTGTGATCAAAACTTATTGTGAGTTTTACCAGTAGGAAGTTTTTAAGGAAAATTAGCAACAAGTCATTATATAAAAGTGTTTGAATATGTTGTATTTTGAATTCTGGATATAATTGCTTTTTCCCTGGGCCAGTTGCGGTACTTTTAAAGGAAAAATCCAAAAACACAATTTAGGATCCCAACAGAAAATAATCAAGTTTTTTCCTAATCTCAGCAAGTTTTCATGTATTTAAACATTTGATACTCCATTTCACTAAAACAAAGAATTTTTCTCCTCCTCAATGGGTCACAATGACTAAAGTGAAAGCAGTGGTCTTGATTTTTATAGAGCTTAAAAACAATGCTTACTCCTAATGGAATTTTTGTTGTTGTTTTCATATACGTTGCCCAAATCATTCAAAGCTTTCAAATTAGGGATGTGGAATACAAGCTTTGTTTATTACTTGTCCCAACGACTGTACTCCTGATCTAAAACAGCTGCTCTAATGGTGTCATGGGTCCCTGGAGGAAGAGTGATAGTCACACTGAATGGTGGCTTGCCTGTGGGAGGTTCTGATGTGCACAAAATGAGGCTCAGACAGGAGGAGCCAAGATTGGAGGATTACTGCCCAGTTGTGAAGTGCCGACTCATTACTTCCAGTGTTACCTAGGACCCCTTCCTGCTAATAGTCAGGTCCAGAACAGTTTGTGTAATTTGTTTTTACTATTTTATGCAATCTCTCTCTCCCTCTCTAGGTTTTAATGAAAGATATTGCCACTCCCATACCAGCAGAAGAAGTGAAAAAAGTGGTCAGAAAATGTCTCGAGAAAGCTGCCTTGATCAATTACACTAGACTCACAGAATATGCCAAAATAGAAGGTCAGTGCAGTGAGCAATTGCCGAAGTGGCAGTGAGAGCCAACAATGCCTATTAACTGAATTTTCTGTGAGAAGTCCTTTCCTTTCCTGAACAAACCTGTACCGTGGCAAAGGGAAATGTCTCATTAAAATCTCAGCTGGTGAACTGAAGAGCTTTTTCCTATTCATTGCTTTAATATGCCTCCTGGGACTCTGCTTGAATGAAAGACCCAGGATTCGTGCTTAAGTTGTCCTTTGTTCTTATTTTGAGTTTTCAGGAAACCAAAAGGTGTTTTCATGGGTTGTATTTTTTAACATTATTGTAAGTATGTCTAACATTTAAACTCTGGACAGTGTAGTATTAAATAATTTTATTTTCTATTCTGCATTGTCACTCAGAAGGAGGAAACTTGTTGATTATCGTGAGGGCTGAAATAAACTGATAGAAATTCCCTGCAACTTTTAATTGCTTGCAATGTATTGATGCACTTGGAAGATTAGATCTCTTGAGAAGACTGTGCATTTTTTTTCTCTTTCTTCAGGTCTTATTCATTAAGGATACTGAGATTTAAGATGTTTATCAATAAGTAGATTGCAATTTGTGGCAGAGTCACACAATCAGCTTTTATTCAACAGTCCTTTGATTGATATAATTAAAAGTAATAGAAAGGATCTTAAATTCTTTAATTATAAAACTAGCTTGTGTAATACATGTAGCATTAACTTAAGGAGGAAAAAAAGTTTGCAGTGTTAAATACTTATCTCTAAAAATAAAAAGTATATCATCCATTAGAAAATTTTTAGTAACTTTAAACATAAAATTGTACATAATGAATGATAAATGTATTAATTAGTTGATGTTATGATAGTCCCATCAAAATTGGGACAATGAAAAAGATGATTATAATTGGCCGTGTTATATCTTTTTTCTCTCCAAATCTGATCAAGCTTTCTAACAAGCATGCTGTAACCAACCTCCTGAGTGATTAACAAAAAAGCCATCCCATCACTATAGCAACCAATATTATATCACGAGAGTAACAACATGAAACCTCCTTAGTTACCAGTTTAACATCATTAATTATGATATCATGTTGTGTTAAAGCACAAGCAATGAATATTAGATCATTTGGGGAAAGTGGAAGGTAAACAGATTGGTTTTCACATTTTGAATACTCATTCAAACAGTTTTCATGTTTTGGGAATAGTGAGTGTTGTGAACACGGATTGAAAGAATTGATATAAAAATAGACATTAAATCTGGCAACAAGAAAATGTTTGTGGACAACCTGAATAAACACAATATTTTTTTATCCAAATATAACGAAGCCTATCCAAAAAAACTATGACAATCTTTTTGTTCTTAACTGTCAATTTTAGTCATTTTGACCATTACTTTATTCAAAAAATACCGAAAAAATATGCAGTATATTTTTTTGTTTATCTCTATGTTTATTTCCTAGTCATAGAGCACATTTTAATGTGGACAAACGAAGACGATTCTCTTATTGGTATACAAACATGGGCTTCTTTTATTAATCAGTTAGATAAACATGGCAACACTGGTGATCAGAAAGGTGTATTTGTTCTTTCATAAAAATAAGCTCATGTTAGAGAAAAACCTATAATAGAACCAAATGGTCAGTGAGCAGGGAACTATCCCACCTCTTCCCTTTCTGAAGTCGCCCTCTCTTATCTCTAGTCTAGTGTGAAATACTCTAGAAAATGGATCCTAGAAATCTAGTTGGATAAGATTACTGAGCAATCTACTGTCAAAAAAACCAAAATGCATGCTTATTAGATGAGAAAACCTATGCCCTTTATTATCTCCCTTCCCTCCCCCCCTCTTTTGTATCTTAAAAAATAAAGAGCTCTTGTTCTATGCTCAGGATCAAACCAAAAACAAAATCAAATTTAAGTTAGAAATAGGAAGTGGACTACTTTTCTTTGCTTAACTCACCTTCTGTATTATGTGAGCAACATGGGCAGAATTTGCTTCCCTCCTAAATTCTCTTTTCTTATGTTTTAGGCCCAGCAGAAAAGGAAACAGGTAATTGATGTCTGTGCATGCATGTGCCATTATTCCTGACATGGTCATGTTGTGTTTTGATATTATGAAAAGCTCTTTCCTCTTTAGGGTTCCTATTAGGTCACTTTGAATAAGATCGTGAAAATACTTTGATTTTATCAGAACTATGGCTAATGCTTTGTAGGGAAAATATAGGTTATTTATCTCTGTAAAAGTTCAGCAGCGGGTTTTTTGTGTGTGTGTTTTGGTGTTTTTGTTGTTTTGTTTTGTTTTGTTTTTGCTATGAATTCAAAGCGAAACACCTGAGGCTGTATTAACGTTATGCATTGTGCTTTAAGCGTGAACACTAATCTTATTTGGAAGCTGTCGCCAGTATTTGAAGGACTCTTACAATTGGAAAAGAGGGCCATCTCTCCTTTATCACTCCTGAAAAATAACATGAAAGTGAAAAGCATAAATGCTATTAAATGCAAACTGAGCAGCCCTTAACTTTGGAGGATGTTAATCACAGGACTGGGCAGAGGTGATGAAATCCCATCACAGGAAATTGCTAGGAAAGAGTTCTCTGGGTCTCTGAATATTGAAAGGTTTTGTTACTTTTTTCTAGTGTCAATTATCACAATTATAATTATTTTAATTACATATGCCATTATCTGTTTATCCTGTCTATCTCCTCTTCAGCCCGTTGTAGGCAGTCTTTCCTGAACTCGTATTCCAAGGTCACTGTTGTGTCCCCAGCACTATGCCGCTGACAAAGCAGGTACAAGCAGGTACTTAGTACTTTGGAGAGAGACAAGAGGATAGTTTCGTCTGAAAACAATGGAGGAAGAGACAAGTGACAAACCTTCCCTGTCCTAGGTTGCTTAGTCCAATTTTGTATGTCATGTTATCGACAAGTTTTTTCGGGCTATTTGTAACTGAAGTCTTCCATTAAGGACTTTATTTCTTTTACTTTCCTACGTTTTTCAATTCTTTTCCGGTATTTGACCCCAGAAAGAGTCAGGAACAAAACACTCAGAGTCAGGAAAAGGGGAAAGAGCATACCTACACTGATGGCTAAAGTACACTTTAGAAGAAAAGAATTAGAAAAAACATATGAGACTGCCAGTTCTTTTATGTCAGTCCATTGTGATAGCAACAGTCCTGTACTCAAATGAACTTTTTAAAAACCTCTTAAGGCATTTTATCCTGCACAACATTACACAATTTACACACGACAAGTCTGTGGTTGTTAGTGACTTTCCCACTGCCAGGGGATGAATAAGTTGGCCAGCTGGGACTAGAAACAGGTAGGTGATCCGCAGCCTACAGAGGCTATGCTCCCGTCCCCTGTGCCATATGCAGGGGTCACAGTGCACCTTCATGAACGATGAGGCAGAAGTGATTGCCTTGTTCCCACTGAGGAGGTAGGGAGAGGAGACTCACTGTCCCCTCTGTACCTTACCTCCACCAGACAGAAGCCTTCCCTTCACACGTACTCAACAGCTACACCACTGCGCAACTCTGCAGCCCAGTGACTCTAGGAAAGACGTCTTTTAAAAATTAAATGCTTGCATAGAAAAGAAAAAATATCAGTGTAGTCTCGGTAACTTAAGTGGATTGACAGGAAAGCTAATCGAAAGTGAAGAATGTTCTAAAGTAACAGAAGAGAGGTTTTTAAGAAATAGAGTTGTATCCCTTTAGTTATATTTGGTTGCAAGTTAACAGTTACTTAGTAAATGTTTTGGGGGTGCTTTTAAAAGTGAGTAAAAATGAGAACGTCAGTTTCATGTGTAAGAGCTCGAATGCTTCATAAGACTTTCAAACAGTATTCTCTTGAGCATTATGATCATTACCCTTGGTTAGCTTGTACCAGGTAGAGAGAGTAAAATTCGGCCTAAGATTTGTCCTAATTTTGTCGTCTATTGACTGCCTATTGCCCCAGACGTATTTTTATTTACACCACCTCAATAGTTCCTTAAACAACTCTACAGGATAGATGTTTTACAAAAAGAGGCAACTGAGAACTCAGAAGTAAAGAACTTGCACAAAGTTGTGCTGTTTTATTAACATTCAGGTGACCTGAGGTCTGCACCCATGTCTCAGACACCAGAGCCCCTGTATGCTCTTCCCACGGCCAGCCCTGCCTCCAAGGCTGTTTGATTCCAGCCAATGAATTTTTTGATAAATACTTCAGTCACATCCCAAGAGCCAATGGTTAATATTTGTAGGGTCACTTTTTTAACAAATAAGGATATTTATTTAATAATAAAGGCAAACCCTTATGTGCCAGGCACCATTCGAAGCACTTTACATGTATTCATTCATTCCTTACAACAACCCTTTACAATAATTACTATTATTATTATTATTTCTTTTTCAGGAAACTGAGGCAGAGAGATTGCTAGCTTCCAGCTGGGCTCTGGTCACATAGCTAGTTAGTGGGAGATTAAAACCCACTGTCTACCTATTATATAATAATAGAACTATCTTCCGATAGTCCTGCGTCTTGCTCCCTCCCCTTTCTTGGTAAGCTTGTATAGTTAAATTTGCACTCAAGTAAAATGCACGGACATTTGAAAGGGAGCCCGGAATGGTGCTCTCTGTAGAAATATGACAGAAGCTGTATATGTAACTTAAAATTTTCTGGTAGTCACATTAAAGAGGTGAAATTAATTTTAATAACAGTTTAACCCAATATATTCAAAATATTATCAGTTTAAAATGTATTCAGTATATAAAATTATTGAGATACTGTACATTGTATTTTCATACAATGTCTTTGAAATCCAGTGTGTATTTTACTCTTACAGTGTAGCTCAGTTAAGAGTAGCCCCATTGCAAGTACTCATTTGTCACGTGCGGCTGGTGCTGGTGGACTAGACAGCACAGGTCCCTCGTATGAGGCTTAAAGTTGGACTCCAGAATCTGAATCTTTTTATTTTTCCCCACATAATCTTACAATGTCAAATGTTGAAAGTGATTAAAGTTTGCGACCCCCCGCTAAGTCGGAGCATGTCTCCATTTTCTCTGCTTTATTTTTCTCTATAGCACGACGATCTAACATATAATAGCGTTCATTCATCTAACCGTTGTCCTAAAATATTAGCCACACAAGGGCAGGGCTTCTATATTTTAATAACTGCTTTGTCTCCAGTGCCGAGAAAAGTGCCTGGCATATATTTGGTACTCGATAAATATTTATTGAATAAATGAATGAGTTTATGGCACAGTGAGTGATCAGGCTAT
>NW_011888814.1:3667759-3669912 GCF_000151845.1 Pteropus vampyrus | reverse complement strand
AATTATTTTTTGTTAGTACATACTAATATTTCTAGGATAGCAGATTTCTCTCTCATAAAAGTGTTTCCTTATAAATTTGATTTTAAAATGTTTTCAGTATTGTATGTCACTGTGAATTCAGGTTACTAATAACTAAATAATGCATCTGAAATTTTGCATTCCCATGAGCGTTAATAGCGCTTTGCAAAGGTAACATGTATAGTTTTTTAAAAAAAAACCTCAACCCAAAAAAAAAAAAAAAAGGAAATTAAAAAATTCCAACCCCCCCTCCTGGAAAAGGTGGCTTAGAGGACTAATCTTAGCCTGAAAGTCAAATCTTGGTGACCATTTCTGCTTCTGAGTCTCTGATGATTTAGGAACAGATTGATTGATACAATTTCTGGATCTAAAACAAGAAAAGACTTATTGTCTTTTTCTTTAGACTATATGAGAAAATTGTATAAATCTGTAAAAAGTTTTTAGCTTGTAAAGTAGTATGTTTATGTATAGTAAAAGCCATTGCTTGAACTTCGCTGATTTTTAGTGTCTGTAATCATCTGGATAGGGACCAAATTAAAATTTATTTTTGCACTATATGTAAAAAAAAAGCTATGAGTATTTTTCAGATGGTCAATGAACTATTTAAATTACCTAAGAAGGTAATTTTTTCTGATAGCAATAAATTAGTTTGATTTCTATGGTCTGATATGATACAATTGAAATGTTAATTTCAGACTATTTTTATTCATATAGTCTCATCTACGTATTGAATTAAATGTCTTTAACACCACTTCACTGCCACACATTAGCCTTAGTCCATGTAATGTACACACCGGAAAGTTTTAAGACTACATTCCCTCTGTTATAATAAGTAACATGAATTCACTGTAGCCTTTTTCACATCTGATCAGGAATGAATGAGAATCTCTCATATGTTTATATGCTCAGCTTTTCTCCTGCCACTTGGCTAGCCACACAAAATAACCACCCCAACATTATGTAATTTGTGTTCACACCAATTAGTTAACTCATGACAATGTTGACAACTTAATTCCGTCTATAAAAAGACATTTCGGGGGCATAATAAATAGGAGTTGCAAGGATTATTGACTAGAAGAGGTAAATGAAGACACCGTGTGTACCGTCAGTTAGCTTAAGACAGAGGAAAAGTGTGTTGCGCAGTGTCACAGCAGCTCTTTGCCTATGTAGGTAACTAACCAACTAAGTGAAAAGTCAAGGAGGATACAAGGATGACCCTTGGACACCGATGGCAACATCATGGTGATGCTTGCAACAACTTCAGGGTCTCTGCACTTCCCATTTACCCACAGCTTTAGTGACCAAAAGAAAGGACTGGAGTTCTGTCAACTCCAGATAATCCATGGAGACACTTAAGGACACTGAGCTCTCTTAAAATTGGTTCTGAGTCTGTGTTCCTTTAACATCCTTCCTGTTTTATCTGAGTTTAATTCTGGGAAAAGCGTAGTATGTATTACTCCATATAAAGCAACTACTGGCTGCGTCGTCATGCTGCCCTCTGGTTTTGGCTTTCCATCCCTGTGTTGGAACTAATATTGCCAGCCCTGAACTATGTCTGAGCCTCTGCAGAGGTGCTCTGTGACATAAACAAATGACACCTTTCCTTGATCTATAGTCTCTTTGTCGATGAGTCATCTATCTTTTCTGTCCTTTTTTTATTTTTGTAGGATGTTGTAACTCTCAATCAGGGATAGTCATAACTAATCCCATATATAAAAATGAGAACTTGATTCGATCTTGAACAATGTTTTTTCCTAATCAGGCTATCATAGGAACTTGATCTTAAGTTTAAATGACACCTAACTTAGGGTTTTGAGGGCTGTTGCTTCCTTTCAACCTTGGAAACATAGCACACCTCAGCTTTCTAGCTCTGTACTTAAGACGTGTTGGCTCCACACATACTCATGTCTTCTGTTCTCCAGCATCAAGATATGAGGTATTCCTCTTCAAGGCCAACTTTCCCACCTGTGATATTGACCCCAATTCTACCTACCTACTCCTGAATGGATTTTGCTCCATCTTATACCTCTTCTCTTTCTTTACCCTAAAAACAATGCCTTGCCTTGAGCTATACATCTCCTTTCAGCTGCCATCCAAAGAACAGCATACATTTGTCTCGGTATCCAAAGGGGATT
>NW_011888814.1:3652690-3666859 GCF_000151845.1 Pteropus vampyrus | reverse complement strand
CCCCTCTAAAAGACAATAAAGTAAATGGTATATACCATCTAGAACTTATGGAACAAGAATTTAAATTGAGAATAATAAATATTCTCAAGGGAATATAGTAAGATGCTAGCAATATGATAGAAAGAAGTCATGAAGAACCAAGTGGTAATATTGTCTATGAAAATAATGTGGTTGTAAGAAAAATGAGATACAAAATAAACACAGCTGAAGAACTTTTAGTGACCTGGGAGGTCAGAATGAAGGCAGCTAGAAAGGCAAAAGATGTAGACAATATAAAAGGAAAACTGAGTGATATGGAGAATAGAAATAAAAATAGAGTAAGATAAGCTTTCAGCAGACTAATTAACAAAAAAAGAAATGCAGGTAAATATAGTATGGAGACATAGAAAATAATAGAAGAGTATCATGAACAAATAAAAAAATCTAAAGTCTAGATAAAACTGATACATTTTGTGAAAAACTGTATATTGGTATAATCAGCACAAGAAATGATACACCAATAAGTTTTAAAGAAATTGAAATAATTGTCAGATATCTCCCATCCCCAAATCTCTAAGCCCAGTTGGTTTGGAGCTGAGTTCCACCAAACTTAAGGAACAAATAATCCCTATCCAAACTGTGGGAAATGGATGAAAGCTGCCCTGTTTATTTCATGGAGCAATATAACCTTGATTCCAAAACCAATAAAGACAATGGAATAAAAGAGAGTTTTTATAAACTCCTTTCATTTTAATCATACATGCAAAATTTCTAAATATAATATTAGATCACAATATCCAAGAGATTACTGAGAAAATGATACATCATAATCAATGGGATTTATATATTAACAAACCAAAAGTAAAAATCATGATCTCAGCAGATCGTAAAAAAATGTGCGAAATGAGTCAATAATAATATAATTAAAGCTTATACCATTAGTATTCTAGAAAGAATTCTTTATGAAACCCATATAGAAAAAATTTACAGTGAGTATTTCATAAAATGAAGAAAGTTTGGAGGCATTCTAGGATTAGGAACATGACAAGCACATATACTATCATCGTCGGAATACTAGGAGTCTTGGACAACATAAAAGGAATGAAAAACAGTAAATCAAAAGAATGGAAACAGAGGAGATAAAACCATCATTGTTTGCAGATGAAGTGATCATCTTCCTAGAAAATTAATGGGATCTAAATGGAACCTACTAGGTGCAAGAGGTCAGCAAGATTGCCAGATGTTAAGTCAATCTGTAAAAATCAGTATCCTTTCTGTACACTAGTGGTTCTCAAACTTTTAGTCTCAGGACCCATTGATGCAGATCCAAAGAGTTTTGTTTATATGGGTTATGTCTACCAATATTTACCATACTCGAAGTAAAATGGAGAAATTTATAAAATATTATTAATATTTTAAAATAACAGTAGTAAACCTATTACCTGTCAACATAAAATACTTTTATGGAAAAAAAAAATTTCCAAAACAATCCAAAAAAGGCTATGGAATGAGAGGCATGTTTGTTTATTTTTTTCACCTCTCTTTAATGGCTGCCTTAATAGATAGCTGGATTCTCCATTTATGCTTCTGCATTCAGACTATTGCAGAAGGTATATATGCAGAAAATTCTGGCTTCCTACTGATACATAGTTGGAAAAAGGAGGAATATTTTAATAGACTTTTCAGATCATCGTGGGTTTTCTTTTATGATATTACACCAAAACTTGACAAGTGATAATTTCTTATGGGTTAATTGCAATGTGGAGCCTGAAAGCATACCAGTGAACTTTCCAGGCTGTTACTTTAAACCCAAATGGTTTATCATGCACTTGGATTCTCTCAACATGCATGATCTTTTAACATGTATTGATCATTTGGAAAATATCGGTTCAGTAAGTTACGATCTTCTTAATATTGACAAAAATTATTAGATAAGATACAAAAATCTCCCTCGTTAATATCACTCCTGTCTCACTAGAAGTGTTTTAAAGTATTGAGAAGCTGTCAAGCTCATGACAGATACAAGTTTTCAAAACTTCTGGGTTTCCTCGAAATCTCTAATTTTCTCATTGGCAACAAATACTGCCTGTTATTTTCCTGAAAGTGACAAGTTTACTTCATTTCTCAGAATATGTCTGCCAAACGTTCGAGTCTGAATAACCATACTTTGTCCATCAGTAGTCTTTTCAACTAAAAATTGCTTTCTGTGAAAGAAAAAGCAGTTTAGTCCTCGACTCAATTATATACTTTTCCTTGAGACCACATTGTAGTTCATTCAGTACGCAGAAGTGCTTTATGCAAACTTCTCATTTTGTCACAGATGGTATTAAAAAATATGCTCAGAGGAAGAGATTCAATAAAGTTAATAATTTTTACTGTTTTATCAAGGATATTCTTCTGTAAAATTGTTTCGTTTTGTTTTGTTTTTTTCGAGTGCATGGTGGTGAAGAATGCAATGAGTATAATTTAACACCACAGCTTCGATTCATGCTGAGGCAACAGCAGTTTTAACCACCATTACTTTTGCACCATCAGTGTAAGTGTCAACAGAATTAAAAAGGCAAACTATCTTGTTATTATGAAAATAATTTTGACCTCACAGACCCCAAAAGGTCTTGGGATCCCCAGTGGTCCATGGACCACACTGAGAACTTCTGCTCCGCAGCATCAATCAACTAGCTAGAAAATATAAACAAAAACAAGGTACCTTTCATAGAAACAACCAAACTATAAAGTATCCGGGAATTAACTTTGCCAAAAACGTGTTAAACTTCCTATAAAGAAAAATGTGAAACTCAAATAAAGGTCATAGAGAGTAATCTGAATAGATGTAGAGACAGTTCATAACTTTAGGAGGGATGACTTGATAGTACAGTGCATGAACACTCCAAAAATTAATCTGAAATTCACTATAGTGTCCATCAGAATTACAAGGTTTTTTAAAAGACCTTGATAAATTTACTTCAGAACTTAAATAGAAGAATAAAGGGCACTGAATAACTAAGTCAACTTAAAAAAAAAGAAGAAGAAATAGAGTGTGGAGACTTGTCTTGCCAGATTCTGAGACAAACAGGAAGACCGTCACCAAGGCCCACAATAAGGCTGATACTCAGAAAAATAAAGACTCATGTAGGTTCTGCAACTTTAAGTGAAACGATGTGTTATGAAACCAATTTTACCGTAGGCTA
Source organism: Pteropus vampyrus (assembly GCF_000151845.1). NCBI lineage: Eukaryota > Metazoa > Chordata > Mammalia > Chiroptera > Pteropodidae > Pteropus > Pteropus vampyrus. The sequence continues at coordinate 3,663,692 of NW_011888814.1, read as the reverse complement.
ATTGATATAAATAAGAGTTAATTTTCTGTGACATCTCATCAACACTATAACAAAACACTGAATGAAGTGACGCTATTTGAGGACCCACTGTATAGATGGAAGCCTAATGTGCCTCATCCATAGTAATGGGGGACCAAAAGTCAGGGAGGAAGGGAAAGCTGTTTGGGAGGTGATGTCAGAAAGATGGGCTTATTACACGGATAAAAATAAGCTGAATTCCTCTCTGATAGAAACATGATCTTTGGAGAAATTAGAGACCTCAATGTAATGAGGAAAATATCAACCACTGTAAATTTAGCATTTCTCTATATTGTAACTATCCCCAATTAACATTTTACCTTTTTACTTTCTCAATTTTCCAAGTTTGTTTAATATCTATTTCAGTTGGAACAAAATTGTTTTAACTTTCTTATAAAATATAGCGTGTTCCATTTTGGTTAGTTCATTTTCTATGTAGAATGGTCAGCCAACCATTTTCTGCTTGAAAAAAAAAAAAATACTTCACATACTCTGAAGCGATGCCATGAAAGCTCCGTGAATTATACTGATGCACAAAGTTTCAAAAGAAAGAAGATTCATCAAATAATATGGGGTAACTACATGAGGTCGTAGTGTACCAGGAGTTCCTAATTGAATATACCCTAAATTCCTCCAGATCTGGAAAAATGATTTTTATTTTCTTCAAAAGCTTCTCGTTGGTGAATATTTGCCTTCTGTAAAACTTCTTAGTGAGAACATAAGCACCTCTTGAGAAAACAAAACGTTATGCCATGTCCCCTGCCCTGTACTCCTCACTGGGAGTCATTCCCTCAGCTGTGATTTGTAACGCTCTGATCAGCTCTCGCTAGAGTCTGATCTCCTTCCTCTGAAGATGCATGGAAATCTCATTACAAGTGTTCAACACCTGTTCCCTAAAAGGTCTCAAAAGGATGTCAGTTTACTCAACTCACTTGACAGTGTCATGTATTTTTTTTTTTTTAACTTTTATATAGAATGTGATTCACAGATCAACGCAGTCTTAAAATAGCAAGCTTTCTTCCTTTCAGGAGCAATTTTGTAGAATTTATCATTCTCCAACTACAGAGTTTGAAACCAACTGATTGATGAAACTATCTCATTTATTTACTAACAAGTGTCAAAAGGTAAACCAAGTGACATACAGCGGTGTAGCTCCTGCAGCACCTTGTTAATCCGAGTAGTTTAGATGTATTACATCTTTTCCAGTTGGACAAAACCAGAGTAATACAAACTGACAGATTTCTACTTATTTATTTCTCAACAGTTTTGGAAATTAGGAAGAGTTCATTACTTGCGGGCCATAACTAAGTGGCCATATAGCTTCGAGCACTAAATTAAAGGATCTAATCCAACCTTTTGTAATGCCAGATTTTTTTTTTTTTAATTTCAAGGATATAAAATATCCCTGAGGCACCAGTGCCTACACACATATTCACAGTGGCTAGCAGACCCAGGATGTTAAAACTTGAAATATTTAAAATGTCACTAAGCCCAACCCTGCCCTCTACACTTGGTCTTTATTCTTGTCCAACTAGGAGACTTTCTCCAAATCTCAGCGTCAAATATAATAATATCACTACTAATACATGACTTGGCTGTCCTAACAGATTTTGATAATGTGTCAAAGGAAACAAAGACAGACATACATTAAGCTCTTTTGACTAATTTCTTAGCAGCTAAGGTTCTAAATCTGTTCAAATGATATCTTTCATAGTGTTGTTGCTATGTCCAGGAAAATTTGCTTTTCTTCTCCAGCCTGTCTCCCAGCTGGCAAGCCTCTAGAGTCCTTTTCACCTTCCCCATTGCCCCCTCTTGAATGACTATCTTCACCCATCGCCTCACTGGATCCTACCCTGCTTGCCCCGCATTGTTCCAGGGCAGACTTTCTCCTTAAGAGTGGTGGAAGGAGTTTAAGATGGAGGAGGAAGATAAGAGGCATTCGATGCTCAAAGAACTAGGCATGAAATTTAAAATGCTATCGACCTTCATTGTGTGATAATTTAGTGTTGGCATGGCAGTTACTATAATTGAGGTTATTCTATTGGTTTTTAATTTCTGAATCCAGGTTATGTTGAGGGGAGATGGGTATGATGCAGTAAAATCAAGGAGAAGACCATTTACCAGTTTCAACAGCTGAATATATATCCTTGTGTGAGGGAGAGCGATCATGGCTACAGACTTTAGAAAAGCTCCTATTGTGCAATTAGCAAAACTACCTGGAAAACTTTTATGCTGTCATTAGAATCTTAGAACAGTTCTGGCCAGAGCTAACCAAAGCAGAGTAAATATACATTATGTAAACTTTTTCTTTCAAGTTTTCATTGTCCTTGCAGCCAGCAATACTGTGAAGATATGTTTTTTTTTTCCTGTGAGATCTTAGATATTCCTGCTTCACAAGCTTAAGGAGATCTTAGATATTCCTGCTTCACAAGCTTATGTTTTTTTTTTTCCTGTGAGATCTTAGATATTCCTGCTTCACAGGGTCTCGATAATTACAGGGATAACTTTAATAAAACTCAAACCAAGGTGTCTGTTTCTCCACTCTTAAAAATCACATAACTGTAAAAGCCAAATATTAAGTTGTGTGTGTGTATCCTAGTAATTTTTTCTCTACTTCCATCACCACCATCCCTTATTTTAAGACTATAAGAATACGCCTCCTAAAGAAAGTCTCACAGAGCATCACCGATATTTACCTTCCGTTTGCCCCCCATGTGTATGGCCCATCACTCATGGATCACCACTCACTGTTGGCTTATGGAGATTGCTCAGTTTGGATCCAGTCCAGGTGCCATCATCTTATACTCCAGTGGCCTATTTTCCTTTGTTCCACAGCTGACCGTTTGCTTAAAAATAAATTTACTGATTCGAAAGGTAATCCAGGTAAAGAAGTTAATGTGATTGTGACCACAGGACAATTATTTCAAAGCTATAATATTAGCATAAATTCCAAGGAGGTATTAACTGGAACTGTTGCTTTAAATGACAGGGTCATTAAATAGGTTGGCCCCAAAGGGAGCCTTGGAATCAGGAGGCCACAGACCCATTATTTTCAAACATCTGTGGTATTAGTATTTTCATGGATTTTAAACAGCTATAGGGAAGACATGACACCCTAGGTTAGTTATTTGCATTCATACAAGGCTTGTCGAAATATGTATACCATCCTACCTGGAATAACATTACAGAAGGTAAAATATGTTCAGATTCTACAGAAAAAGCCACCTTGTTTATAAAATGAACTTTGCATAAAGATGTATCTTGATTTCAGGTAAAAGAGGAAGCAATCTCAACAGGTCACCTTTGTTTTTAACTTTTGTTTTTCATAAAAACTAGTAATTCTCACAGTATATTCCCCAGACCAGCATCATCAGTGTTTCCTGGGACCTTGTTAGAAATGTGAATTCTTGGGCCCCACACACAGGACCTACTGAATCTAGAACTCTGGTGTGATCCCAGGCAGTTTGTGTTTTAACAGGCTCTCCAGGTGATTGTGGTGCATGCTGAAGTTAAGAACCACGGATCCTACAGAAGATACTACATTTATTGATTAGAGCAATATAAATTTCAGCACTCATAGAACCATAATAGCATTTATTTTGCAGTCAGACAAACCAAGAGAGAGTCAATGAGACATCATTCTCTTGCATTAGCTGATGGTACCAGGTCTTAGGGTGTCAAGTATTGGGTAAGTATAATCAGGTTGACCCTAAAGAGTTGGGGAAGTGGGGTTCAGTTTTAGAAACCACCTCTCCCCTAAATTCTGAGGCAGTCTTATTTGCCAGGAAGTTATATACTATTGCCTCTAGGGGAATAAGTCAAGAGAGTTCTCCCAGAATCATCTCATCTAGTCATATGCGCTAAAGAGGGAGGGTGAGGGTTTTGTTTAATGGGAAAGAAAATATTTGATCGCCTGCCCACCTTCCCTCTTGGGATGAGAACGCCCATGACTATTGAGGTCTGGCCAGGATGAGTTCTGGGCTCTGGCGCTGTATTACCCAGGTTGCTGGGCCTGCAGCTGGAGGATAGGTCCAAAACTCTCAATCAAAAGTTAGACTTTCCAACTGAGTCATCTGACAATTCATTTGACAAGAATTAAGGTTCAAATTAGGACAGGCTAGAAAGCCAGTAGAAATTCTCTGAGCCAGCTGGGCTGGCCTAAAGGGGTTTGTTAGTGGAAGAAGGCGTCTAACATGGAGGCTATAGCTCAGATGGAAACTTTTCAGATCTAATTGGAACAAATTCCAGTGTGGCGTGCGCGTACGCCACATTTCCTAATGTTTCTGTAGGGTGAGGAAGACGAAGGGACCAAGCACTGTCTACTTTGATGGTGGCGGAGAGAGTGCACAGAAAGTAGAGGGGTCCATTCCACCACTTCTCAGCTGTGTCTGAGAATAGATAAGTTTCGCCAAACAGCAGTCCACAGAGAGGATGCTGACACGCGTTACCACTGGATGAACTTTGGGGTTCCAGGTAGAAGAAATCAGATGTTGTACCATTGGCCCAACTTTCTTGTTCTTTTCAACCTTGCAAGGCAAAGCCTTACTGCTTGGGTCTCCAGAGAGTGTCCCAGGTAAATGCTTGATGTTTCTAATCTCCCTACTACTTCAAAACTGCCGTCCTTTCTTTAACTCCTTTCCCTAGATATTGGTCATTTTCCCATTTCCTCCCCTTCTTTCCCTTTTTCTTTGTCTTTCTTCCCAGGACCTGCAGTTGTTCCTATAGTCCCTTCTTAAGTCTTACAAGTTTCTCACCTCACTTATCTTCTGATGTCAGGGCTTTCTCCTCATCCATCTGACTTATGTTCTTTAGAAGGAGGGAGAAACAATGGAAGAGTAAGTGCTTTGTCTTCAGACAGGAGTAGGAAAAGGTGAGAGACTTCAGTGTTAGACTGCTGTTAGCTGTCTCTGATCTAAATTTTCTGAACTCAAGCACCTGCTAAAAAAGTAATTTCATTCTTAAGAATTCCATCTGTTGTACTTGAGCAAGTTAAAGCCTTCCTAGTGACATGTCTTTGATTCTATTTCTAGTAAACTAGTAACCTTGTTCTTGCATACTGAGTGCAGTTAATTCACTATCAGGTTTATTACAAAAGTTTCTCGTTTTGACCAAAAAGATGATATATAGCTATCATCTACCTTATTATTTGGTTAGGGAAAGATATACATAAATTCTGTGAAGGCAGAAATATTATTTTGTTCATCGTTGCATCCCCTTAGTTGTTAATACAGTAACTCACATGCAGTACCTGTTTGTTGAATCAAATTCGGGGCCACGCAATTCAACATGTTGTAGAACCGCGCAAGAAATCTGAGTGCATATATTACTTTTTGATGCACTCTAGCTGATCATCATGATCTAGATGCAAGAGAAGACAAGGCAGTATTGTGATGGGATTATTTTCATAGTTCTTCAATCCAACACCATCTTGAATTCTATTTCTTGTTTAGCTGCAGGTACAGATACAACCAGTCTGTTCAAAGTTAAGGTCAATTACATCACAAATTTCCACATATCCTATAATGAGGAAAAGGAATTGAAGTGATCTTACTGGTCTTCTTCCCGTGTACCCTTATAGCTTTCACCATGAGCATCATTGTGTATCCACCACTAGGGACTTTGTCAAGAAATGGCAGGAAGGGAGGCAGCCAAGGAGAACATGCTGGGAGTATGCACCTTCTCTGAAGCAGAATTAAAGTAAAACAGTCAGGCTGTCTTCTAACATCCTTTTCTCCAGCGAGGTCTCTTCCTAAATATAGAGGTATAAGCAAAAGGAATTGCTTCAAGGAGCCAAGAAGTGTTTTCATAGAAAAGTAAAAATGTTCTAAAATGAAGAAAGATCATAGCCAAGAGCAGCAATGCATTGAAATTCATCAAGAAACCTCGCTACTTTGGGCATATTTGTTTTAAATGTCACTCTTCAAAATGTATTACAACAATCAGCAACTTGGTGTGAAGCTTGAAGAATACAGAGACATCTGTAATGCTGTAGAAATGTTACAAAAAGAGTGAAAGTGAACATTTTAAGGAGGAATTCTCAAATATTCACAGTGTTCAGAATTTTAATGGAGCTACCAATAAACTTGTTATCTAATAGAGTTCTGACTACAGAACGCATTAAACCGCTCGGCTGTTGTCACATGGGTGACAGCCCGAGATGGCATACATAGTGTACTTATAAAAAATGCTATTCATTTAAAGTATTAGAGTGGCCATTATGTTCAAGTACAAAGTTTTGATTCTCTCAGTAAATTTAATCTAGGAAGAGTGAAATGTTTTAAGCTGTTTTTAAATTTCAGTAGGACACGGGGTACTCTCAGAGTTTTTACTTAAGGTAGTGTCAAATGTAAAAGCGGGTTTTGACATAATCACATGTAGACAGAACTAAGTTTTGAGCTTTCAGTGATTCTTTTTCATTATTGCATACTTGTGGCTAAGGATAGAGGGACTTTATAAACTCTTCAAACTTTCAGCTGTTTCAGAAGTTTCTACTGAATATATATTCAATTCAAGTCATTGTATTATTGCTGCTTGTATGACATTAAGGGTAAGATTTTAATTCCATCTCAGCCAGTATCTGTATGAGCGTGGACACCTTCTCTAACCTCTCCAAGATTCTTGTTCCTAATCTAGAAATGAAGGATATGTTTCCCTAATTTGTAGAATGGTCATGAGGATTCAGAAATAATGTACTAACCTATGTAGGGAAAATAAATTTCTGTGATAAAAACAATTAAATTTTTGCCTTTCCCTTTCCTTATGAAAAACACATGTTATAAACATATATAAATGTATCAAAATATTGTAATTTAATATAGATCAAGCCCATATTTATAGGAAGCATAAAATCTCTTAGAGGAATCTTAGAGATTATATGGTTCAGTGATTCTTAGCATTTCTTTGGCGTATGGACCACTTTGAGGATCTGAAAGTTATAATCCTTCTCTTTCCAAAAATCTTCTATATGCACAAAAATTAGCATATAATTTTAAGGACCCTCTAAAACCTCTTCCTAACACTCAAGGTTAAGAATCCTCAACTAAATTCATCACCCTCAATGTAAAGATAGAGAAATTCAGGCATATAAGTGATATGCTCTTGAGAATTAAAAATTATTTTGAGAACTTTTTCCAAAAAAGTCCTGTAATTTAAGAAAGTAGCATTCATCAGTTATTTCAGCAGTGTTCTCGGACTACAGCTGACTTGCTGTCCAGTCCACCTTGGTGTGTTAGTTACCACTTTGGTGTGTTAGTGACATAAGGTGTTACCACCTTGGTGTGTTAGTGACATAAGAGCCTGTGTTGGATTTGCAATCCAACACAAAGTTAAATAATTTGATTATTGATTTTATTTTTAACATGCTTTTCCCCCAGAATTAGACTACTGCATTCTCAGTAAACATTCCTTAAGTACTTTTCATGGTTTAAAGCCCATTCGGGACATTGAGAATATAAGATAGTGAGACCCAGTTTCTGAGCCCGTAATAGAGAGAGAACTCAGAAGAGCAAAGCATTCAGCCCCAGAACTAAGTACCCTTTCAGTAGCGATTTTTGCAGTCTAAGTTGTTTAAGATCAGGGACATGTCTCTTACTTCCTTCTACCTCCCACAGCTAAGAACATTGCAGGCACACTCAGAGATGTGCTGTCCAGCCTTCAGCCATCTGGTTTTCCTGAAGAGTCACCGTACTCTTGGATCCCTGTCATCGGCTTTCCATCCTGCAGGGGAATTTAGTGAGATGTGTACCAGGGTTGGGGGATGGTGACCCTGTTGTACATCACCCTATGACCTAGAGTAAGCTTATAATAAATATTTAGTGAACAAGTACCCACCATAAGCAATGTTTCACTGCACTATTTTATATCCCTTGGGAACAAATAAAAAGCAAATGGAAGAGTCTACTCCAAATTGAAGGCTGAAATTTTAAGGAGAAATTGGGGGCGGGGGTGGCAGGGAGCTATTGCAGAAGGAAAAAATGACTCCTTAAGTTCCACAGAAAAAGCTCTTTTCCTGAAAATTTTATTTCCCTTCCTTATGACGTCCATACCTACTGGGGCAAAGAGAGAGCCCATGAATCTAAGATGTTTATCTTTAAGGGTGTTATTGGAAACTGAAACTGTATTCTTCACATTCAATTTTGAAACAGTTCATTGCATAGGGCACCTCTAATTTCTGCCAGTTTCTTGTATTTCTGAAATCAACTACTTTGTGTTACTGAATTTCAGGTAGCTGCACTTAATCTCATTGTGGCCTGGCCTTTTATACCAGTTTGCCTTGGTGCCGAAAGAACATTCAGCTTCAAAGAACGCCTCCCCACTCCTCCCCAGTTGGAGGTGGGCAGGGAAGGAGGGGAGGAAATCAGTTAATTGCAGCCTGTCATAGTTGTTTTAGGTGACTTTGTACTTCTTAAATTTTAGATGGACATGAACCGTAGGCATGTAGGCTGGGAATTTAAATAGCAGCAAAAAAGCATGGGTTTTGCTAATGCCGGGAATGACTCATCTGGTGAGAGTGGTATTGTATCGATAATATAATACAGAGAGAAGGAAAAGACTGTGGTATCTGCTCTCTTTGTGTTTCTGACCTTGAGGAGAATTATAACTTGTTTGTTGCAGAAGTTGAGCATCTAATGTGCTGATGCACCTATTAGTTCTTATATATTAAATGGCAGAGCACTTGTGTTTTCCTGTGATTGCTTTGTGGATGAAATATTTCCCGCAATCTAGTGAACTGGTTTTCTTTTTATAAAGAATGTACGTGTTTGTATTTCTTGCATCTCTTATTTCTCAAAAAATATACTTTTTCATTTGATTTCAACCCCTTTTTCTCATCATTACATCTTAAAGCAAGTTTGTTTTTTTTATTTTTAAGGTAACTTTATTCTGATTTGTTTCTAATAGAGACCATGAACCAGGCAACTCCTGCTAGAAAGCTGGAAGAAGTTCTTCATCTAGCAGAGCTCTGCATCGAAGTCTTACAACAAAACGAAGAGCATCATGCAGAGGTGATGACTTGTTTTAACTGCTGTATAAAATGACACATAATGCTTTGTCATGTGAGAAGAACACTGGCCTACCCTTAGACTGATACACATCTGGTATTTACCTGTAGAAAACTAAAAACATGTGCATTGCCTGAAAATACAACTCTTATATATTACAAAGGAATTTTATACACACACACACACACACGTAACACACACACACACATATATATATAATTTAATATCTGTTCCTGACAACAGTCATGCTGTGAGGAACATGGAAAAGCTCATGGGATCTGCTAAAGATGTTCCACTAGCAAAAAGCAAAGCTGGAACACGAACCCTAATTTGTGATGCCAGATCACTTGCGTTTCCCCCTAGGTCATGATCGCTTTAGTTTAGAAATGTAAGTCAATCAATGCGTGACAGGAAAACTAGTAATAAACTATAAGATAACAAATACAAATGGAAGATGTTCATAACTAGATTTTCATTCTTATCATCAAATTTTTCTTTAAATTTTCACCAAACTTGCATCATTTATAGTTTTTAGAGGTTCTAATTATATTAGTAACATTCACTAAAGATAGGGAGTGGTCATTCACCAAGCAAACTGCTTATTCTAAGACTTAAAGGTGTCACTATTTCTAGTCACATGTTTATTTTTCTTAAAAAAGAGTTTCCTGACTTTGAACTGTGTGGGGAAAGTATGTGGGAGTATATAAATGTATTAAATTTCAGTGCCATAATAGTGCTTTTATTCTCAAGGAAACACATGAAATGTGCAAGAATGAAAAAGACCAGATACATAAGAATTTATAGAGTATTTGTATTTCATGAAACCTAGTTCTCCAAAATATAAGAAACTACATGAAGTACATTTGAAGCAAATTCTTGGAAAAGAGTATTCATGAAACCTTACTATAGGTAACTAAGATTTATTGTATCTGGTTATAAATATGATCATTCAAAACATCTGCTTTTAGCTCACACTGTGGAATCTAGTTTTTACCTTGCATCTGTCATGTGTGAACTTGTTATGGATATTTTATTTTAAACTGAAGAAACAGCTGCTTCAATAATTTGAAATGAATTCCCAGGAGGATCTTTCCTAGGCTAGTACTACTGCTGTTACAATGAAAATGATTATATGATAAAATGCATGTATGTGTTGTCTTTGTCTTTTGTTAAAAGGCATTATCATCAGAGTATTAGACCTTTTTGAGTTAAAAAAAAAAGTCTGATTGGCTATCCAGTTGCAGTATATTTCATCTAAATGGGTACATACATGTCACAAAAATAATGTTTAATTTTCCTGCACTAATAAAAATAATGATTCTCATCTTTTAAATGTAATTAAAATTATGTACACTCAGTTACTAAGTGCTAGTTAAAATGTAATGTATTCAAACAATTAAAATGTAAATATTATTTTCTAATGCACAAGAATATAGTTGACTTGATTGTACAGAGATAATCATAACTCATAAATATCACTCTACTATATGCTGAAATATAGAACTATTATAATGACCGCTTTTTAAAATGCTTTATAACACTATGGCATCTTTTTATTCCACAATGCTTCCAAATTCTTGGACTCCCTCAGGGAAGAGAGGTACGTAAAATTGTTTCCACTATTTTTCTAGCATGGAATAACTTGTAGTGTAGATAAGATAGACCCCAATTTGATTATAGTTAATTTCAAAGCCAACTTAGTGCCTCTCCTTGGAATTAAAGACTATTTCTTTGAATAGGCAAATCTTTATTGTAGTGTTTCTGTGAATATGTCTTATTAATAATTACATGCATATTTCGTGCTGGCCATCTAAATAAAGGCCAGCTGAGAGGATTTTAGTGTTTGGGTTTTAATTTTCATTTATTTATTTTTTAACTTTTTTTTTTTTTTTTACCAGAAGATCCAACTTTTTCTCTGAACAAAATCAGAGAGGAAATTGGTCTGATTCCAAAGTGATTTGCAGAGTGACTTGGTGGACTGCACT
>NW_011888814.1:3650140-3652385 GCF_000151845.1 Pteropus vampyrus | reverse complement strand
TGGCAGTGGAAAAGCCTCACACACACACCATTTTACAGATGAGAAAACTGAGACCCAAGAAGGTTGAGTGACTTGCCAGAGGCACACAGCTCATTAGTGACAGAGTCAAGACTCAGGCCAGACTCCAGACCCGGCACTTTCCAGTAAACCACCTTGTTGTTTCTCTGTTTAAATAGAGTGTTCTCTCCTGGTTCTGCTGCCAGGGTTGACACTGGGCACCACAGCAGGGGTGTAAATGCAGAGGGGATGGTTATGGTACAAGCCTGGAGATGGCCCTTTCCACTCCGTCGTTCCCTTCCTCCCTTGTTCTCTGACAACTCCTGGGACTCTGCCTAAGGGGATGGAGTGTGAGAGTGTCAGTACAGGGACCGAGCAAGGAAACAGAAACAATATGTTGCTACTTTGTTGCTTATTGTTCCAGCAGAATCTTGATTTAAGATTCCTAAAATGTTATAGATATAATATGGTCCACCATATTGGTGACACTGTAGGCAAGGAGGATGTTTGGTAGTAATCTGATATTTGCAACTAGAGGGCTAACAGTTCCCTGCAAATGGTTGATTCATCCTGCACTACAGCTGGCTGTGTCTCAGGTGGCACCAGGACAGAGAAAAGAGTGCATTGTGGATACACATATTTGTGCATATGCTCACTCCCATGAACATCAGTAGCTGAACCAGATTATGCTTCTTGATGTATTCTAACACACACACAAAAAGAATATTTGATCGTTTTACATTTATTTTTGCTTCTTCGTGTCCTTATTCCTCTCCACTAGCATGCACGTCTAAGGAACATCTTAAAGTGTGGTTACATAAAAAAATCATTCATAAACAAGATCTGTTTACTGCCTACTACTAACTAAAGTACAATAATCTCAACAGTTGAATTAATCATAATTACATAATATTTATATTTGTATAGCCAGTGAGATAAATCAACATTTTTTTAGGGTGGGTTTAGGTTTTGGGTTATAACGTCAGGTCTAACAAATAGCTCTCATTTTAGAAGATGACCAACAAGTAGCTTTCAGATGGCTAAGTTATAGAGGCAGGAGTCCATTTGCAGCAGTGACTTTAACGAAATTACATGGCCATAAATACCCCCTACCAAAAATGTTCGTTAATCATTTGCTAATTTGTAAATATATAATAATGACTAGTATTTTATCCTGATATCTGTTTTGAAGTATTTTCATGTTATTATTTTGTAATGTCAATATTTATATTCAGGTATGAACCTGATTAGGGAGAGATTTTGATGAATCAAAACAGTTGTAAAAAAATTATGATGAGTTTGACTGTAATTTAGGTGTCATCCCGCAGGTTCTAGTCCACTGTAGCTCTTCAAAGGAGCTTAAATATTTCTAGAATATGGCCCCTCATCATCATGTTGCTGTGTATGTATGTGTATATTGGGGCAGAGGGATACCGGAGACACTAGACTGTCTCTAAAGCTTTCAGGAACATCTACAAAATACAGAATTGCAAACTGATACTTACTTAGGGAAAAAATAAGCACATAATTCATTCCAAAATCAGATTCACTATGTTTGCTCACTTATGTAGCCATCCTCTTTTTTGTTGTAAATGATAAACTTTATGCTTTGAGGATAAAAGCAACCAAAGCCTCAGAACTCAAAGAAATTAGAAAAGACATTTAAAAAAAAAAATCATACCGTAGTCGATGCTCTGACAAGAAAAAAATCATAGGAAATTAACAGTGGTCTGATCTGCAAAACGTGATGATAAGTAGGTAGATAGGTAGGTAGATAGATACGTAGGTAGATAGTTAGATAGATAGATAGATAGATAGATAGATAGATAGATAGATAGATAGATAGACAGACAGACAGACAGACAGACAGACATCTAATTAAGAAGAGGCTATATGTGTAAGAGTTGGTCTCTAGACCTAGATTCAAATCATTGCTCTGTTATCTACCAACTATATGACTTTGTACAAGTTATTTGTACAAGTTATGTCTCTGAGTTGGATAACATATAAAATAATGAAATTTATGCCATCTATCTGAAAGGGTTGTTTGGAGGGTTAAATACGATAACATATAAAAAGCTTTTAGAACAGTACCTGGCACTAGAAACTGTTCAACTCATGTTATACATAATTATTTTTAAAACATCTAAACTCACATTATAAGATCTGTCTGAAAGTCAACTCATTTTTGTAATGCCCGATAGTGTTTAGTTTTTTTGTTTTTGTTTTTGTTTTTTTACTTTTGTAC
>NW_011888814.1:3647737-3650090 GCF_000151845.1 Pteropus vampyrus | reverse complement strand
CTACAAAATACAGAATTGCAAACCGATACTTACTTAGGGAAAAAATAAGCACATAATTCATTCCAAAATCAGATTCACTATGTTTGCTCACTTATGTAGCCATCCTCTTTTTTGTTGTAAATGATAAACTTTATGCTTTGAGGATAAAAGCAACCAAAGCCTCAGAACTCAAAGAAATTAGAAAAGACATTTAAAAAAAAAAATCATACCGTAGTCGATGCTCTGACAAGAAAAAAATCATAGGAAATTAACAGTGGTCTGATCTGCAAAACGTGATGATAAGTAGGTAGATAGGTAGGTAGATAGATACGTAGGTAGATAGTTAGATAGATAGATAGATAGATAGATAGATAGATAGATAGATAGATAGATAGACAGACAGACAGACAGACAGACAGACATCTAATTAAGAAGAGGCTATATGTGTAAGAGTTGGTCTCTAGACCTAGATTCAAATCATTGCTCTGTTATCTACCAACTATATGACTTTGTACAAGTTATTTGTACAAGTTATGTCTCTGAGTTGGATAACATATAAAATAATGAAATTTATGCCATCTATCTGAAAGGGTTGTTTGGAGGGTTAAATACGATAACATATAAAAAGCTTTTAGAACAGTACCTGGCACTAGAAACTGTTCAACTCATGTTATACATAATTATTTTTAAAACATCTAAACTCACATTATAAGATCTGTCTGAAAGTCAACTCATTTTTGTAATGCCCGATAGTGTTTAGTTTTTTTGTTTTTGTTTTTGTTTTTTTACTTTTGTACAGCAAGAGATTTTCATATTCACTGAATTTCCACAACAACCCTGGGGAAGGTTAAGGAAAGTATTGTTATTGCCAATGTGCAGACAAGGAAATGGAAATCCACCCAAGGGACTGATTTGGCCGTGATCACTCAAGCCTTACTGCTCGGTTCAAAAGCTCAGTATTCTGCCTCCAGTGTCAGTGTTCAGTCTTACCTGCCCCTATTTGCAACTACATTCAGTAACACAGCTTTCAAAGTATTATCAGCCTGCCTCATGTGTTATTTTCACTGTACAATATTTATTTAGCGTTAGAACTTTGATGGAAATGGCATAGCTAAAGGATTACAATCAAGTTTTGTTTTGTATTTCTCTCTTAATCAAATTAAACATTGCCTTCTGCCTCTGCCATCTCATTTACACTAATGAGTGGCTGAGCATTAGAGCCAACATAACTTTCACCAGATAATCACGACTTTTGATTGGTACCCTACAGAGGGATGCATTTCAGAGAGGGGTTTTCTCCTCTCTGTTGCTGCGGAGCCTCAGACATCTCCTGTGAAGGCAGACTCTAGGGAGGAAATTAAGATAGTCCCTCATTTTACTACCAACCCACAGTGGGACGACTGCCATCCAGTGTGGTGGCAGAAAAGAGGAGGGGACGAATTGACCCCGTGTTCTTAAAGTAACAGCCTACGACTCTTGAGTTTTATTTTCAAACATAATAATTGCTTAAAGCTTTCTCTGGTCATCGTTAGAACAAAAAGCATTCATCACAAATTGGTTTACATTCTTCAGAGATAACATCGGAAATATAATTTGGGGCATAAATATATACTTCTGCAAACATAGTACAAATTTCAAGTTGATAGCAAAATCTTGCCACCTTAAAGCTACTTTTTTAAGGAAAATTATTTTCTATTTGATTTCATTCCCCACCGTGGCCCTGTCTTTCAAGTTAACATTAAAATTTTCCTTAGAGTCTTAAGACGATCCAGACCCAACATGACTGTTATTTTCTTAATTTTAACCTTTTACAGAGGTATTGGTTGTGAACTGGAAGTGAGACTTTGAAAATGTCTCTCTATGCAGCGCTGCATTTTTACTAGAGTTCTGTCTTGCTCTACTCAGAATGAAAAATCTCACATTCTTTTTGTATGTCACCAGCTCTAACAGAGAGGACAATTTCTGTAATGAAATTGTGTATACTATTTTATTTATTACTTTCACATTATGTGTCATATACCCATTCTAGTAGATATTTAAATAAAAAGCATTCGAAAATAATATTTTCAAAGAACAATAGCTCAGTTTACATAGAACATACCATTTCCAACAGTTTACGTTATAAACTTAGAGCCACACATTAAAATGTCCCTAACTCTGAAGTCTGTTTTTTGTATTGCACCACTCTTCCTTTAGTTAACGGTTTTTTTCTGTATACCATCTGCTAATTAGTTACATGGTGATGTTTTTATTAATATATTGAGCAAAATTTTTGTGATATAAATTTTTAAGAGGATATTTAATGTGCCAATATTTTATAATACACTTTGTTTTTGTTTTATGGTTTGACTCTTTTCTGGTTTAAATCTAATTT
>NW_011888814.1:3643128-3647687 GCF_000151845.1 Pteropus vampyrus | reverse complement strand
GATAACATCGGAAATATAATTTGGGGCATAAATATATACTTCTGCAAACATAGTACAAATTTCAAGTTGATAGCAAAATCTTGCCACCTTAAAGCTACTTTTTTAAGGAAAATTATTTTCTATTTGATTTCATTCCCCACCGTGGCCCCGTCTTTCAAGTTAACATTAAAATTTTCCTTAGAGTCTTAAGACGATCCAGACCCAACATGACTGTTATTTTCTTAATTTTAACCTTTTACAGAGGTATTGGTTGTGAACTGGAAGTGAGACTTTGAAAATGTCTCTCTATGCAGCGCTGCATTTTTACTAGAGTTCTGTCTTGCTCTACTCAGAATGAAAAATCTCACATTCTTTTTGTATGTCACCAGCTCTAACAGAGAGGACAATTTCTGTAATGAAATCGTGTATACTATTTTATTTATTACTTTCACATTATGTGTCATATACCCATTCTAGTAGATATTTAAATAAAAAGCATTCGAAAATAATATTTTCAAAGAACAATAGCTCAGTTTACATAGAACATACCATTTCCAACAGTTTACGTTATAAACTTAGAGCCACACATTAAAATGTCCCTAACTCTGAAGTCTGTTTTTTGTATTGCACCACTCTTCCTTTAGTTAACGGTTTTTTTCTGTATACCATCTGCTAATTAGTTACATGGTGATGTTTTTATTAATATATTGAGCAAAATTTTTGTGATATAAATTTTTAAGAGGATATTTAATGTGCCAATATTTTATAATACACTTTGTTTTTGTTTTATGGTTTGACTCTTTTCTGGTTTAAATCTAATTTACATTTGAGGAAAATAAATGAAATTTTGCAACCATAAATCTCACATGTTCTTAGAAAGTTCTCGAAAGTAAATATGGACTTATGTGGCTATAGTATGATGAATCTTTTTTTAAATTGTTAATTTTAATAATAATTTAACAGAAATATCTCTGTCACAGAAGCGTGAATGTTTTGTAGTTATTTGGTTAAAAGTTATAACACTACCAAAAGTTAAATTCAAAAAGAGAAAAGACCTGAGAAACAATTCACTAAAAATAGTATAAAGAGAACACTTCAACTTAGGGAAAAAAATATTGAAACATTCATAATTAGAGAAATGCAAATTAAAACAAAACTGAGTTACTGTAGCGAGAGAAGTCCACATTATATTTTTGTGTGAATGTGATAAGAGCGCTTAACACAAAATGTGCCCTCTAAGCAAAATGTTGAATATACATTACAGTCACTACATTAACTATAGTCACTGTTGTAGGTCTCTAAGACCTGATCATCATGTACAATCAAAACTTTATACCTTTCACTTGTACCTCCCTGTTTCCCACTTCCCCCAGCCATTCTACTTTCTGAAAAACACCTTTCTACTCTCTGCTTTTATGGATTTGACTGTTTTAGATTCCTTATAAAAGTGGGATTGTACAGTATTTGTCCTTCTGTGTCTGGTTTATTTTACTTAGCATAATGTCCACCGGATTTAACCATGTTGTTGCAAATGGCATAATTTCCTTCATTTTTAAAGCTGGAAAATATTCCACTATATATAACTATCATATTTTCTTTATCCATTCATCCATCAATGAACATTTATGCTGTCTCTTTGTCTTAACTATTATGAATAATGCCACAGTGAACATGGCAGTGCAGCTATCTCTTTGAGATTCTGAATTTAATTCCTTTAGATATACACCCAGAAGTCAGATTGCTGGATTATATACTAGTTCTATTTTTAATTATTTGAGCAACCTCAATACTGTTTTCCATAGTGGCTGCACCAATTTACATTCTCACCAACAGTGTACAGTGGTTCTCTTTTCTCTACATCCTCAACAAACTTATTCTTTGTTTCTTTATAATAGCTATCCTAACAGGTATGAAGTGATAATTCACTGTGGTTTTGATTTGCATTTGAAAGCCCAATGATCATTATTGATGTTGAGGACATTTTCATATTCCTGTTGGCCATTTGTAAGTCTTCTTTGAAGAAATGTCTATTCAAATTCTTTGCCAGATTGTTTTTTGTTTGTTTTTGCTATTGAATTGTAGCAGTTTCTAACACATTTTGGATATTAACTCTTTACCAGATATATTTTTGGTACATATTACCTCCCATTTCATAGGTTGCCTTTTCACATTGTTGATGGTTTCCTTTTGTGCCAAAGCTTTTTAGTTTGATATAGTCCTATTTATTTTTTCTTTTGTTGCTTGTGCTTTTAGGGTCACATCCAAGAAATCATTCCCAATGTCAAGAAGCTTTTCCCCTGTTTTATTCTAGGAATTTCACAGTTTCAAGTCTTATGTCTCACTCTTTAATCCATTTTGAGTTAATTTTTGTGTATGATGTAAGATGAGGATCCAATTTCATTATTTTCTATGTGAATATCTAGTTTTCCCAGCACCATTTATTGAAAAGACTAGCCTTTCCTCATTGTATATTTTTAGCACCCTTGTTGAGGATTAGTTATCCATATATGCTTGGGTTTATTTCTAGGCTCTGTTTTCTATTTCATTGGTCCATATGTCTGTTTTGATGCCAGTACTATTTTGTTTTAATTACCAAGCTTAGTAATATATTTTGAAATCAAGAACTCAAATGCCTCCAGCTTTGTTCTTTCTCAAGATTGCTTTGACTATCTGGAGTCTTTTCTGGTTACATATGAACTTTAGGATTGTGTTTTCTATTTCTGTGAAAAATTCTAGTGGGATTTTGATAGAGATTATACTGAATCTGTAGATCATTTGGGGTCATGTGGATATTATTAACAAAGGATAAATTCCTAGAAACATACAAATTATCAAGTCTGAATCAAGAAGAAACAGAAGACTTGAACAGACCAAAATCAAATAAGAATATTGAATTAGTAATCAATGACCTCCCAACAAGAAAAGCTCAGGATCAGTCATAAACTCCTCCAAAAAAAATAGAAGAGGAAGCACTTTCAAACTCATTTTATGAAGACAGCATCATCTTGATATCAAAGCCAGACAAAGACACCACAAGAAAAGAAAACTATAAGCCAGTATTGATGAACATGCATAAATCTTTAACAAAATATTAGCCATTGATTTCAGCAGCATATTGAAAGGATCATAAATCAACCAGGTTGGATTTATCCCTGGGATACAAAATGGTTCAACATACAGAAATCAATCAATTAACAAAAAAAAGTTAAAAATGACATGATCATCTCAGTAGATGCGGGAAAAGCATTTAACAAAAGTTAATACCATTTATTGATAAAAAAAATTTCTCAACATGTTAAGGTATACAAGGTACATACCTCAACACAGTAAAAACTAAATATGAAAATCCCACATTTAACATCACATTCTTTGGTGAAAACTGAAAACTTTTCTTATAGATTCAGAGTATAGCAAGGATGCCCACTTTTACCACTGTTTTTTCTACACAGTACTGGCACTTCTTGCTGGAGCAGTCAGGAAAGAAAAAGAAATAAAAAAAACAGCAACATTGGAATTGTAGAACTAAAATTATCTCTCTAAATGATGTGCTCTTATATATATAAAACCATAGATACTCTATAAAAATGAATGAACAAATTCAACAAATTTACAAGATATAAAATCAACAATCAAAAATCAGTTCCATTCCATACACTAAAAAATTACTTGAAAAAGAAATTAATAAACAATCTCTTTTACAGTAATATCAAAAAGAATAAATTTCTTAGGAATGAACTTAACAAAGGAGGTGAAAGATTTGTACACTGAAAAATATGAAACACTGATGAAAGAAGTTAAAGCAGTCACAAATAAATGGAAAGATGTCTGGTGTTCATGGATAGGAAGAATTCATATTGTATAGTCCTGAGCTGTTCTTGTTGAGAGATTTTTAATTACTGATTCAAATTCCTTATTTGTTTTGGCCTGTTCAAGTTTTCTGTTTCTTCTTGATTTAGTCTTTATAGCTTGTATGTTTCTAGGAATTTATTCATTTCTTCTAGGTTGTCCAGTTCTTTGATATGTAATCATTAATAAGAGTATCTTGTGATCTTCTTTATTTCTGTGGCATCAGTTATAATGTCTCCTTTTCCATTTATGATTTTGTTTATTTGAGTGTCCTCTCTTTTTTCTTTGCTAGTTAAATAAAGTTTTGTTATCATTTACCTTTTAAAAAATTAACTCAGTATCATTGATCTTCTCTGTTGTTTGTCTATTCATTATTTCATTTATTTAAGCTCTAATTTTTATTATTTTCTTTCTTCTCCTAATGTTCTTCTTTTTCTAGTTCCTTGAGGTTTGAGATCGTTCTTCTTCTTTTCTCCTTAGTACTACTTTTACTGCATTCCATAAGTTTTGGTATGTTGTATTTTTGTTTTTGTTTTTCTCCAGATATTTTCTATTTCCTTTCTGGTTTCCTTTTTAACCCACTGATTGTTCAAGAGTGTCTTGTTTAATCTCCATGTATTTGTAAACTTTTCTGTTTTTCTTTTTTATTGATTTCTAATTTCATTCCATTGTTGTTGGAAAAGATAATTGGGATGACCTCAATCTTAAATTTGTTAAAACATTTTTTTGTGGCC
>NW_011888814.1:3608874-3642355 GCF_000151845.1 Pteropus vampyrus | reverse complement strand
GTAGTTATTGTTAATACTTTTTTATATTTAATACTAGGATTAAAATAATGTATACACCACCATTACAATATTACATTACTATTTGTTTATATATTTACCTTAACCAGTGAGATTTCTACTTCAATATACATTTGTGTTGCTATGTATATTAGCATCATTTTGTTTCAACTTGAATAATTCTGTTTAGCACAGTTTTGTAAAGCAGATATAGCGGTTATAAACTTGCTCAATTTTTGCTTCTCTGGGAAAGATTTTACCTCCTTCATTTTTAAAGGATAGTTTTGCTGACAATTTTGTTTCATTTTTAAAGGATACTATTCTTGTTTGGCAGTGTTTTCTTTAGCATTTTGTATATATCTTACCATTCTCTCCAAACCTTCAAGGTTTCTGCCAAGAAATCTGCTCATAGCCTTATGGGGGTGGGAGGTGTCCCCTTGTATATGATGAGTCACTTTTCTCTTTCTGCTTTCAAAAATTTCTCTTTGTCTTTGACTCTTGACAATTTAATTATAATGTGTCACAATGTAGACCTTTAGGTCAAGCCATTTGGTGTTTTGGGGGGCTTCCTGAATCTGAGTGTCCATTTTCCTCCTCAGATTTGGGAAGTTTTCAGCCACTATTTCTTTAAATAATCTTTCTTCCTCTTTCTTTTTCTCTTCTCTTTCCAGGACTGCCATAATAGATATCATTTGTTTGCTTAGAGATGGCCCATAAGACCTGCATGCTTTCTTCACTCTTTTTCATTCTTTTTTTCTTTTGTTATTCTAACTAGATAACTTCAAATTACTTGTTTTTAAGTTCATTGATTCTTTATTCTGCTCGCTCAAATCTGCTGTTAAAGCTCTCTGTTGAATTTTTCAGTCATTGTATTCTTTAACTCCAGAATATTTGCTCTATTTTTTTTTATTGTTTCTTTCTCTTGAACTTTTTTTTTCATGTATTGTTTTCCTTATTTCACTTAGTTGTCTATCAGTGTTCTCTTGTAGCTTACTGAGCTTAAGATAATTTTTTTTTTTTACCTATTTCAGGCAGTTCATAGATCTCCATTTCCTTGGGGTTGCTTACTGGAACTTTGTTTTTTCCTTTGTTGGTGTCATGTTTCTTTGATTCTTCATGATCTTTGTAGCCTTGCATTGGTATCTGCACATTGGAAGAAGCAGTCAACTCTTTCATTCTTTACAGACTTGCTTCTGCAGGGAAAATCCTTCACCAGTCAACCCAACTAGAGTTTCTGGGTGGGCTGGCTGGTGGGATCCATGGGCAGGCAGGCCTACTGCCAGGATCTGTAGGCTGGTCGGCCTGCTGCCAGGTTTTGTGGGCAGGCAAGCTTGGTACTCTGGTCCATAATGAGGCCATGTTATTTTCAAGAACTTTCTATAAAGTAAATATTATTTTTACCCATCTGAACAGCAGAGATTTCTAAATGATTATTGCCTTTACCTAAACGGCATTAAAAAATGCCTAGTTGAGTATAAAGACTAATTTAAGAGGCAGACATTAAAATATTCACATATGTAGTCATATATACAATGCTAAGAAGATCTGTGAAAGAAATATTAGGCATCAGAGAGTCTATCTAGGAGGACCTAATTCACATTGGAGGGTGAGGAAATCTCTATGAAAGTATGCTTTAGCTTTAGACCTTAGATTTATTTTTTAAAATACTACAAATAAAAATAATGTTTAAATGGTAGAAGAAATTTTATAGATACACGTATTTAAATAATAAGTAAATTTGACATTAATGAATAAAAAGTGAAATCTAAAATAGAATTAAAATGTAAAATGGTAGTCGCTGCTTTATTTAAAAAATAACATGCTTAATTTAGAACATTTGAAAAATATAAAAAACAAAAAGAAAAATTCCTCTTTTCTCATAATCGAAACAACTTCTTTGAATGTTTTGATGTATTTATTTCCAATATTTTTTTTTTCTGCAAAAAGAAATAGTAAAACATTTGGTTTCATACTCTGCAATATTCTACTACAATTACACGTTTAATGATAGGTATTCAAGTGGTATGGTACTTGTGTGTGCTTCTAACTGGATAACTTTAAGTAATTTATTTTTACATTTTTTTCTTTATCCTTTTACAGGCATTTGCCTGGTGGCCTGACTTACTGGCAGAGCATGCAGAAAAATTTTGGGCTTTATTCACAGTGGATATGGATACTGCACTGGAAGCTCAGCCACAAGACTCCTGGGATAGTTTTCCTCTTTTCCAACTGCTTAATAATTTCCTCAGAAATGACAGTAAGCACTTACTTACATTTTCTTTAACATATGAAATGAGGAGGAGTGTTGTTGCGTGTGCGAATGGGTATTTACAGAGGTCTCGCACTTGCTCAACAAGAGTCAACATAGGTATCATTAACGTTTTTCTCATCCTTCCTGAGTATATCAGGCCAGGGTCTCGGGGAGACTAGTGACACCCCACATTGCTCCACTGTCCTCTGAAGTTCCTCTTATTTGTACCCTCCTACCTTCATCAAGAACTGATAACATAGGCATCCTTTTCATTGTACTTTTTGAATCAGAAAATCTTCAAAGGTTAGCATTTCTAAAGCACTAGAGAACCCTTACATCTCGGAAAGACACCTTAGAAATTTATCATTATTCTATAAATCATGCTATGTTAAGGCTTCTAGTAATATGCATTATGATAATATTGTTTTTCTGAGAGGAATTCTACAGATGATAGTGCAATGTTGCTCTATAGTATATCTTACTCTCTCATTATTTAGAAATTAAAGAGATTGTAAAGATTCTCTATTGAGATTTTTTCCCAATGTAATAACTTTTATTCTAGTACATGGTCTTCTAACAGGCAGCACAAACCTAGTTTTTCATCAGACTTTTATATGGCATTTCTTAACATACAGATTCCTGGGTCCTTCCTGTGATGATTCTTTTTAAAGTTTCCCTTAAACCCTAGTGTGATAACTACTGATAGTCTTTGTTTCAATGCGGTGAACAGAGTCACTAATTACCTATTCAGTAAAATTCTTCCTATTATAGATCTGGTTGACCTCTGCCTCCTCCTAAACTCTGGTTTTGACTTGTTCTACTTGATCAATCTAACAGCCTTCTTCTACTGTACGTTTTTCTTCTCTAAGACATTATTCCCAGATCATTCAGCTCTTCCTCACATGATAGAGTTTTCATGCTCATCATCCTTCTTATCACCTTTTTTTCTGTAGACCTCACTCATTTTCAGTATTGCTGTGGAGTGAGGTGTTGGCAGGAGCAAGTGCTCACGATGTGACCTGAGGAACTCAGCCCCCAGTGAGAACTGCCTTCCTTCTGGCTTGTCTCCCTGCAGCCCACAGCTGCTCCGCAACTTAGTCACCCCAGCTATATGTTAAAGCTTTCTGCTGCTCTATTTCCAGAACACCACTACTATGTACATCTAGGTTTAAACTTAAATTTGTTTTTACATTTATCTTTTTTTTTTTTTTTTATAATTTATTGGTTTTGTTCATCACTCTAGTCCATTATTTCTTACTTTTCTTTGGTTATTCATCCCTACGAGTCTGATAAAACTGCAACTGTTTTACTGGGTAAAAAAAAAAAAAATCACATAGGTATGAAATTGTGTGTATTGGACTCCCCGTGGACATCTGGATTTAGGACACCAGGTTAAGAACTTCTGTTATAGTAAGAGAAGCATCGCGTTATGGTAATTATTAACATGGGCTTTGGTGCCAGACAGATTCACATCTGTCGCTGACACTTGCTATTGGACCTTTGACAATAGCTTAAACTCTGTAAACTTTAGATTCTTCATCCATAAAAGAAAGAAAATAATAATGCCTACAGTGTCAATAAGGATTAAACAGTAAGGATTAAACAATAGTTCACGTATAATAGATGCCCAATAAATATTATAGATATTAATCTATTAAAATTTCAGTCTTGACTCTTTCAGCCATCTTATTTATTCTCCTATCCAATTTCGTTTCCAAAAGATTCTATTCAAAAGACAAAGAACTAAACTACGATTTCTACTTCAGATTCAATCATAATGTTTGCTCTCAGAAGTTGCTAAACCCACATTTAATTATCCATATGTGAATCATTCATTCTGCAAATTATCCTCAACCAATTTTTAAGTTCCAGTTTGGTTCACTTCTGCCAGCTAGCAGACTTCAAATAACCTTCTTCATTTCCCAGTCTCTTTCTGTCATTCATTTTCTGTGCTGAAATTACCACTCAGGTTTAGTATTATCTTACATATTATCTTAAGACAAATGTATACCACTAAACCTGCTGCCAAAAGTAAATACATCAGTCATGCACTGAGTCCATAAATGAGAATATGTTAATATAAGATTGTTTCTAACATTGCTTTCTCCATTAGCATGAAAGCTCAAGAATTGATCATATTTGTATTTATTTTGATGTTTATTAGAAGATGAAGTATTTATTAACGATGACAGTCAAACAGTAAAGATGATGAATCATTTAACTTATTAGAATTTATTTGCAGAGAAAACAAAAGCAAAACGTGTTTTAGCTTTCTTACAAACTTAGGGAAATAAATAAATTAACATTTTAATCTTATTTTTTTAGGATTGCAATTTTATTTCATTTTTAATAAACAGTTTATTTTATATTAGTTTCAAGTATACATTACATTTGTTAGACATTTATAGTTTTAATATTTTTAAGAAGAGCTCTTACATTACAAGTGTAAATTTGTGAGAATTCTATCAAAAAGAACACGAAAATGAGAATAACAAATTTGATTTCAGCCAGACTTGCAAATGTTTAATTCAAAAGAGTTTCATATTTCTCTCCTATTTTAAGCCATTTGTGTAACATTGGCTACTATTAAATACCTAAAGTATTGTTTTATGTTATTTTGATATATAATTATCAAAACACAGAAGCGTTTATTACTGACCTGTTTAAGTATTAAGTATTATTTGGCGGGGTAAGTCTAGATCTTGGTTTTGATTTTACAGTCATTAACATATTTTAGAAAACATCAATTATTTCAGAGAAAAAGAGCTCCTTCATGGAGAGAGGTAAATAGAAAAGTTCCCCGTTGCCATAATTTTCTTTTGGTATTGGGAGTATGGTGTGGTCTGGGGACTTGAAACAGAACTCAGTGACTTTCTTCTCATACTCATAATGCCAAAACCACTGAGTAATATCTCAGGAGTTGGTAAAACAAGTTTTTGATAATAATGAGGAATTTATTTATAATTATGTGTTTATTAAATTCCTGGACTATTTGGGTAGTAATTTAGTGAATTTAATCCAAATGTTAAATGTCCACCTATAGCTGTCCCCAAATTGTCCTTTGGAAAGCCAATGAGAAAAAATAAAAGTTCTATCCTTTTAACCCCCATAACAGAAAGATCCTAACATCATTGCCATAGCATGACAGTTTCTGCCATAGTGACCCAATTAGCGTTACAATTAAAATTCTAATCAATTACAACTTTAACCAGCCAAGGGCAATAAGAATAAATTGCTCTGAAATGTCCAATGTTAGAACCAGAGATAATTTGCTGAATAAGTGCTTACTGTTTCCTCACACATGATATACTACTAATTATATATAGATTTTAAATGGTTATGATTTATTATTAATGTCACATACTTACTTTGCTTTTCCATTATAAAAATTACTAAAACGTCTCCAACTAATGGAGGTATTAGTTAGAATTTGTACTTTCTGCCTTGAAAACTTTATAGCTGAGTTATTTTTGCCTTTGAAATGATTAATTTATATGTTCTCATTGATTGTTTGCCATCTTTTATTAAAATCTTTATGCTTTGATATTCCGGAATAGCTGTTTATCTTTTGGAGAGTGGAAGGGATCTCAGACAAACTTCTTTATTTTCCAGCTGAGGAAACTGAATCCCTAATTGGCAATGTGCCTGGGAGGGGCTTACTCACAGGGAATCAAGGATGAAGGTAAATTGGAGGCTGATCATTTGGTCTCCAGTTCTGTCTTGGTCTGCAGTGACAAAGGCAGATTCTAGGGACATTTGTAAAATAATGTAATCTTTTTAAGGAAGACAGGAGATTCTTGAACTTTTATTTTTACTTCAAAACTTTTATTTTACATTGTAAGGGCCTTGAGTTGTGGTGAGAAGGAAGAGAGTTGGTTAAAGGGTACGGAAATGACCAGATAAAGGTATGTACTGTCTTAGCGTGTACGTTATGAAATATCCATGATAAGAATTCCAAGGACTGAACTAATTAGTGGGGAAAGGGAGTCAAGAAAGCAAATTCAGTTTCTATTTTTAAGGAGGGAAAATTCTTGTCAGAAGTGTGACATCTTTCCTTACAGTCGGGCACTATAGAGAAAGTTTTAGCCTTAAGAACCCTTGGAGATGAAATGTGGTTTTCCTCCAGGGAAGAGTACCAGCTGCGCCACCATTTTAGCACTGTCCCTAATCTCCTACCCCTCGCAGACTTGCTTGCTGATTCCCAGAGCAGGACTAATGATGAAAACACATTCAAACTCCTTCATTTCTGTCCAAAAAAAAGACTGTGCCCCTATTCGTCATCTTCCACCTGCCTCCATCCACCCTGATCCACAACCCAACTAAAGAGATAATTAGATGGACAATCACTTTAAATGGTATCTAAGGAAACAGCTTTGAAAAAGAGATGTATCAAAATTGAGGGAAAATAAATGTTTTCATAATGAAACAATTAACACAGCATTTAAATGATACTGAACGACTACAAAGCTAGTATAAATAGATTCTACCTTGCATACTATATTCCACAATTGTCGATATAGATATGCAAGTGACTGCTTCCGACAAATGAAAGCCATCTGCAAACCGCACAAATCATTTCTTTCAGCATTACTGAAAGGCAAACTCTTGGAGCTAGTCACCTTTTAATCTGTGGATATGCTAGCAAGTGGCAAATGACCATTCTATTGGGAACTGATTCCCAAGTGAAAAATACCATGATGCTGCTTCTTTAATTAACAGCCTTTTCACATTGCTAGCACATTAAAGCCATCCCGTAGAATGGCTTTATATAATCAACTTTATATAATCACTGTGCTTATATAATCAACGTCACAGCATCTCTGCCTAAACGAATAATAAATGTTCGAGCTCTGCTCTAAGTGAAAACCTATTCTCCAAGACTTTCACCTTCATAAAGATGGGCTCATAAAAATCGAAAAAAGAAAAATTGGAATGTGGTCTCATGAGGATAAAAAGGCTAGTGTTAATAATTAACAAGGAGAGTGAAGTGGAGTCAAATTAGCCATAATAGAGCCCAGAGTGACTGGCAAAGTCACCTCTCATTATCAAAAAACTCATTAAGAAATGAAGAGGTGGAAATCCCGCTGGGTTATTCTCACACTTAGGCTGTATCAGAGATGATTTTTCAGATTTCTTTCAAATGAAGAACTGTTAGGTCACCATATTGTATAGTAGGTTAATCTTCAAGCTTTGAAATATGGAGGGCTGACACCTGCATGTTATTCTACCTCAAGTGCTTAAATGAGCTGTGCATCTGAAATTCATGAATTGGTGTTTATGGCTACATCTGTATACATACATATACTAGGAACAATGCAGAAAGGATATAACTTCTGGATTGTAACAGGGCTGCATGCCAGCTTAGTTTTATAGATTGGCACTTTTACAAATGGTGAAATGACCACGAAATGTGAAAGTATATTTAACATCAATCCCCAGAGTTTCTTGAATTCAAAACTGTATGTCAGAATTTGTTTTACTGGCCTGTTCAACAAAAGAAATATAACACGAGGAGTCACTAGCTTTATTTTTTTCAATCGAATTCTACAGTACTACTCTAGTTTCTTTACTACACGTAAACATTTTTAAATTTTAATCTGCTTATATAGTTTCTTAAAACTCAGTGCCTTGAAGAAAATAATCTGCTCTAAATGGTTGTGTCCTTCACTGTAGATTTGTAGGAACATCTGTAACTCCTGAAAGCTGTAAGCATCAAGAACCCACACCTGGGTTTGCCGTATTTGGATTTGTTGCCCAAAAAGTAATGAACATTGTAACATCAGTGTGTTCATTCTTTGTTATTTTCAGTGGATGGATGGATGGATGGATATATGTATTTTTAACAAGTTGCCCCAAGGGGAAAGAAAGGGTTTGGTGTGGCTTTAGGAGATTATAATGCTAGTAAAGATATAAATTAAATATTATCAAACTGTATAAAATTACTTATCAAAATTATAATTAAAAGGAGAATAAAATCTAGTGGGATACTCTCAGAGTTTCCTTTAGGGGGGGATTTTCATTGATATTTATTCAACAAACAGACATTAATTGAGTGCCTACTTCATGTGCCAGATACTTGGCTGGGTGCTGTTCCTAGATCTCAGGGTGTTTTTGTTTGGGTGTTTGAGTGTGTGTGGCATGTATGTGTTTCTTTTTACATAATACTGTTCTAGGCTGCAATACTTCTGACTTTTCTCTTGAAGCCCATATTCATATTTCCTGTAGGAGTCTTCATTATAGGCATTTGTCGACATAGAGTGACCTATTAATTTTGTATCTCAGTCCACTGTGCTTGCATTGTTCACAATTGGTACAGTTCATAGTCCCTTCAATAATTATTCTTTTTTGGCAAAGTCTGTTGTTTTATTGTGGTTGGTGTTGTTTATTTGATGAAGAATTACTTGTTTCCTTCCAAAATGGCCTAATTAGAATTTTAGGGGGGAATATAATTTTTTCTGGTAATCCACTAATGCCAACTAATTGGAAAGGGGTGGTACCGATGTAAATGGTTTATATGGGCTCAGGAGTCAAAACATATTTTTACTCTAAAAACAGTACAGTAAGTCTTTTATCTGCTTATTCTTTATTTATCCAGTGATTGTTGTCTCCGTAATTATTAATTAGATCTTAGTTTAAATTCTCTGTCAAAATCTTACTATTAAAAGCCTATGACAAGTACTTTTGTAAATGTAAAAAACTATAAATAATGTAAATGTAAATAATTTTGGTACATAAATCATCAACATTGATTTATTATTGGGTTCAAAATAATTGGGCACATCTGCACCCTCGTTTACCTTTTATTTAGGCCTTTTGCCTTCTTTCTGCCATTTCTAATTGTACCATTGCACTTGATGTCATCAATGCTCCATTATTTTCTGACAAGGTGATATTTGGAAATATGTAATTTTTTGGAAAAAAAACATTATTTATAGCAACAAAGTAGATGCTGATCCTCCACTTTCGTTCTTGTAACCACTATTTGAGACTCTTTCTGAGCAGTTCTTTATGCTTCCACACCTCGCATACAATGTCAGAAGCATTCTTGGATGAGGCCACATTGAGAACTTGTCTGTTCCAATGAGCTGTTGTAATGGGTACCTTGTAAAGGCTTGATTTGGACAGGTGGCAGCCCCAAATCATAACCTATCCTTCTTAAACCATATGGAGAAGATAGAAGCTCTCGTTCTGATGCCTGGGGCTACATATTAAGAGGGATTTTGACAGTGTCTGATAGGAGTGGAATGCAAACTGGCATATGGGCAACTGAGAAAAGAAGCATACATTTACATACACAAGTATACTGTGGTATGTGTTTCTGCAGTCTTGCCTTTGGAAACTGAATTTTCTCCTTTCTTTCTCCCTCAATATATATTTTCTTTTAATTTCTCATTTCTCCTCTTTCTCTCTTTCTCCTTCTCACTCTTTCCATCTCTCCCTCCCTTCCTTCTCCCTTTTCCTGAATCTAATTACCAAAGAAATAATACTGCCAATTGCCAGTTTCTAAAACTTTGGCATATGAGTTTATAAACTGATTTTTAAAAAATAAAAAGGGACACTCTGCTGAAACATGAGTAGACTTTTGACCAGAATTCAATATTTGTGACAAGTCTTAGGAAATATAAGAAATCTCCATTTTCTTCTAATTCTGCAGGGTGTAATAGTTTCCTGTCAAGAGCCATGACTGAACAGAGAAAATTCTCCCTTTGCTATATTCATTAAAGTTAGAGATATAAAATAGCTAATATTCATACCCACTAGAATTTAGGCAGTCTGATTCTGGATATATGGGTCAAAAATAGGATTTCTCATAACAATATTAATACCATGTATTTAATATAAAATATTAAGAGGTATGTGGGCCTCACTAGGTTCTTAGACAATCTCCTGAATAATAACGTAGTAATCTTAATATTGTATCCAAGTAGTCGTTTATTCAACAAGCGTTTGAACACTCGCTCTGAGCCAGGGACTTGGCTGGATACTATGACGACAGACATGGTCCCTGCCTCAGACACCTTGCACCTTCGGATGGAGAAAGAGATATGTCAGCAAGTGCAGAAGTCTAACATGGACCACGGTGGAAATCTGTACAAGGAAGAGCGTAAACAGGGGAAACCATAATTGGGCAAGGGGACAGCAGGATGAGGCATTTCAAGAAGGGTTTGCAGGAAAAGGCGTATACTTGAACTGAACCATGAACATCACAGGAAACAGGGTCAGACAAAAGAAATGAGCCAGAAAGGTCATTTCAAGACAAATCATGGATGGCTTTCATACCATGCTAAGGCTTTTAGAGTTTGTCACGATGATCCATTAAAAGTTTATAATCTTTCGAAGGGACATTATTAGTTTTATATTTTAGCAAGCTCTTCTGCTTGAGATTTTAAGAAGATGAATTGGCAGTGGGAACATTTGGAGCCTAAAGACTGGTTAGGGGATTATTGCATTATTCAAGGCAAGAGCTCAATGAGAATGCTAGAACTAGTGCAGCGGCAGTGATGATGAAGAGAGAAAGTGGAAGTGATAGACGATAAGAATATGAAACGCACAGGTCTTGGTTACTAATTGGGTGTAGGAAGTGAAGGAAAGGTCTGTGGTACAAATTTCAGGTTACTGCTATAGTAATCAGGTAGTATAGTGACAGTCTCTATTTTCACTCATGATGGGAATACAAGAGAAGCAGACTTGTTTAACAGGATAATGAATTTAGTGCTTATCAAGTATGTAAAAAAAGAGATCTTGCTAAAAATAAATATGAATCAACCGCTACTTCGTCTTAGAATCATTATAACATTTAATAATAACATTGAGTGTGATTTTTCCGTACATGCTTCTTTATTTTAACAAAGTATGACTTAATAGCTAACATATCTAATCTCTAAATGTGTAATAAAGTAGCATGTGAACTAATGAGGTTGGTACTTATTTGTAGATGTAATAATTTGTTACATACTCACATGTATTTGTCTTGGAGTACTTAAAATAATGACAGTACCTATCAAGATGTACAGCCTGAAGTTCTTCATATTTTTTATTAGTAGGCCATATAAAATAAGGCTTAGGCCTACAGTCTAGCTGTATAGCAATGTAAGATTGTCAAAACTTTATATTCATTGAATATAATGGTTTTGCTTAACTTCTTGACTTTTTCATATTATAATAGTTTTTCAAAATTCTAATTCTCAAAAATTATAATTTATCTAAGATATGGTGTAATATGTTGGTTATTTGCAAGATTTTTTTTTTTCAGCCTAAAACAATGTACTGTACTACATTTCTAGGTCTTAGAAGATGCTGATATGATGATGGTAGTTTGGATAGATATATGAATGGGTGGACAGAGAGATAAAGTTTATGGTAACATAAATTGAGGGAAATGGTATTATAATTTTGTGGAAGTTAAGAGGGAGCTCTGACATAAAATTCTTGTTCTACTGTCTAATGACTAAATGACTTGGACAAGTGTCTTAAATTCTGTGTGCCTCAGTTTCCTTATTAATAAGACAAAGAAATTATAGTGCCTCTCATAGAGTTTTTGTGATGATAAAATGAGAGAATTCATATCAAGCAGTTAGCATCGCACTTGACATTCTGAAAATGCTAGTGCTGAGGAGGAAGAGAAAGAAGAAAAGGAAAGTTGTTAACTAGAGATCTGATAAATTCAAATTTGAGTATAGTTTTTAATTTGCTTAGCACAATTATTTAGATGGTTTGAGAATATTTTATCTGTAATGTTCAGTGTCCTTATTTTAGGTGAAATTTAGTAAAAGGAATTGAATTACATGATCTATAGTACCTTCTAGCTCTATGATTGAATCTCCAGGAATAAATAAAGCTTCTTTCAGTGTGCTAATGAAAACATCATTAAGATAATATTAGTCTCCTAAATAAGACATTTATCCTTAAATATGATTATCATTCCTACTTTATTAGGGAATCTTTTAGCATATAGATAAGCCAGGAAAGATTATTTAACCACATAAAGTACTAAACCATATCAACTAGAAATTTAAAAAAAAAAAGTGTTGTATTTCCTTCTGTATTTAGAATTACTTCCTACTCACGTGTCTGTAGTGTCACATACTTTGCCCAAATCTTAAAACATTATTTAGCCTTTCTGGGTGTTTTTTCCCTGAAGGAAATTATGTGGGAAATATATTTTGCTGAGTATTTTATGAGAAACTACTATTAGAGTTGCTAGTAATTAGATTTAGTAATTATAAGCATATACAGCTGTTCAAATCCATAAGAGAATGGGATTACTGAGAGATTTCCTCCCATTCTCCACCTTAGCACTCTGACTCATGCCACCACAGTCACCACCACCACCACCGCCATCGTCATCGCCATCAGCATTATTCTTTACCTGGTCTTTTGCAATAAAGAACTTCGCACTAACTACCTTCTCTGCTTCCACTCTTGGCCACCTACTCTATTTTCCACATAGCCACCAGAGAGAGTATATCATGTCACTCCTCTACTTAATAATAATAAAAGGAATAATGCTTCCCACTGTACCCAATAAAACCCATACTTCTCACCATGTTCCACGATCTAGATATCACTTGAACTATTCTTCCCCCTCCCTCTCTCTACTCCTGCCACAGTGGCTTTCTAGTCCTTCTAAAACTCACAACTGGGTTTAGGATATGTTCACTTGAAAAATATGTATTATCATCCAAAAATTACAAATTCTTTATTGAATATTACTTATCTTTATTTCGTGTTTTCCTAAAGATTCCCTATTTTTTTGTGGTGCAACATCCTGAATGCGTTAGTCCATTCGAGCTGCTATAACAGAGTAGCACAGTCTGGGTGGATTATAAACAACAGAAATTTATTTCTTATAGTTCTGGAGGCTGGGAGTCTAAGATCACGTTATAGATTCAGTGTATAGTGAGAGCCTGCTTCATAAACAGCTACCCTATGTCCTCACATGGTGAAAGGGTGGAGGGGTCTTTCTGGGATCTCCTTTATAAGGATACTAATCCCAAGATACTAATCTTGAGGGTTCTGCCCTCATGACCTAGTCACTCTCCAAAGCCCCATATCCTAACACCATCACATTGGGTGTTGGGATTTCGACATAAGAATTTGGGCGGGGGGAGGAGAAGACACAAACATTCAGTCTACAGCACTGACTGATGTTCTAATGAAAGTATGTGCTGTGCATGGAAAACATCCTTCTTCTGATGGAGGAAGGTATACCTTCCCCAGCAGTCTGGTCTCAGTAGCACAAATTCTAAGACTTCTACAACTGCTGTAGGCAGGGTGTTCCATACCATGATTCATTCAAGACAAATGGACAACTGAAAAATGCAAATGATGTGCTGACTGTTTTTAATGACACATGTGGAAAATCAGATGACTAAAAGGAAAATCCACAAATAACTAAAAAGTTCACGAGTTAGAATCAACCTTCCCAAGGCCGCAGTCACCTTCTTGGTGAATTTAACAAGTGTTTCTCTGAGAAGTAATCAAGCTTAGCTCTTAGAGTTAAACAGGTTTAGTGCTTCTGTGTTACACAGTACAGCATAGGGAGTGCGACTCTGTTTAATTGCTATATTTACATTTGCCAGGACCTTCAGGGGATCCAGCAGTTCCCTTGAGTCTCTAGCAAGTGGTCATATGCCTCGTGTGTTAAACCTCTTAGAAAGTAAAAACATACCACCTTCCAGCAACGTTTTAGAGAACTGTGTTTTTTGAGAGCCTTATATAGAAGGTCAGTAATACTTGTTGATCAGTTTTCATGATCATATTCAATATGAGGAGCAAGATCCATTACCATCTGTATTTTATTAGTTCTTCCGTGGCAGACTCTTTCAGGAAAAGTTCTTTTGCCCATATTTTCCAGATGCCTGCTATTATCCTCTGACAAACATGTTTCTGCTTGACTATTTCAGCACTTTTATGTAATGGAAAATTTCACAAACACTTGCAAGAAATCTTTGTGCCCTTGGTTGTCCGCTACGTCGATCTCATGGAGTCCTCCATCGCCCAGTCAATTCACAGAGGTTTTGAGCAAGAGACATGGCAACCTGTCAAGTACGTATCTTGCCTAGTGCCCATAGAGCATCTGCCCCCTCTGTCCTGACCTGTGACTTTACACATGGCCATCTGTAGTTATTGCTTATGGTGGACCCTTCCCACGTTGTTTGTTTCTTTACAGGAATATCGCCAACAGTCTTCCCAATGTAGCTCTTCCAAAAGTTGCAAGTCTGCCTCTTAATCTTCCACAGATTCCTAGCTTTTCTACTCCTACATGGATGGCTTCTTTATATGAGTCCACGTGTGTATTCCTCACTTATTTCCTGGTGGTGTGTTAGCTAGTGCATGGCCTGGGCTGTATTCTGTGCAGATGTGTTTAGATCGCATGGCATTTATCATCATTGATTGTGGAATACAATGTTTTGGTTTTATTTGTTTTCAGTTTCTTAAGCTATTAAGCTAAGCTTAGCACATGGATGATAAATCACAGAGATTTTTTTTTTAAGCACTCGCTGATTTGATGTAGTTCATATGTAATCTGTGGGGCAAGGGTCATTTTGTGACCCAGGTTGTAGACTCTGGCTTAAGTGCTATAACCAGAGTTCTTCAAATTCAGACAATTAGTGCGGTAAACAATATGTCTGGGATCCTTAGCCGGCTCCAGCTTTGTTACTGCCCACATGACTTCTCTCGTGCTGGTAGAAAACCATTGTAAGAACAGTTTCAAGAATGTAATTGTTTTCTATTTTTATCTTAGTCTCACCTTTAAAGAAACAGTTTTGCTGGTTGCAGAGAAGGGGTTGTCCTTTATTTTCCAACACTAGCAAGGTCTTCTTTTACCCTTTCATATATCAGTTGATGTGCCTTATTATTTTAAAAATGATTTTCATGTCATCGAAAACCGTATTTAGTAACTCCATGTTGTGGTGAGCCTGCCTGTTACAGATTCAGCAACTAAGTCATATGGGCTTTCATATCGATTAGCCCCGAATTTAGATTCTGATTTATTAATTGTTGAGTCTTTCTTAGCCTCACATTCCTCAACTCTAAAATGGTTATGACATCTAATTTAAAGATGTTTTTATGAGGATTAAAAAAGAACTGTGAAAAGTGCCTGGCACATCGTAAGTTCTCAATAAATGATAACTACTACTACTCTATATGATGATTGTTATTACTATAATTATTACTATCATCAATCATCTTTATTATTATTAACTGTATAGTTTTCAAAAGCATGACCATTACAGCAATCAAATTAACTTAATAATAGTCCATACTTGGCCCAACATCTCACATGAAGTCAGCTAGAAAGAATAATAATTAGAAGGAGGGGAGAAATAGCTATAATTTACTGAGAATATATTATGTTCCAGGTACAAGGCCAAATTCTTTATTACATTTAAGCTGTACAACAACCCTGTGAGGTAGATGTCATTACCCCATTTTACAATTAAGGAAACTTAGTCACAAAGAAATTAAGAAACAAAATTTTCCCAATATCTCATAGTAAGCGGCAGAGATAAGATTTCAACCCAGGTTGCTTGACTCAAATGCCCTCACTCTATCGTTAATTTATTCTGCTTCCAGAGAATATACTGGTTAAGACTTGTTTATCATCCTTCCTACCTATCCTACTACCACCTGTCAAATCTATTCCCACTCTAGTCTGCATATAGCGAGAAAAGATAGAAGACCAAGAAAGAGAAAAATAACTTGCACAATAGTTTGGCAATATTTCTGAAAGGTAAACATTATCACTTTACTCATAATAATAATTAGGCTATTAGATCACGTGTGAACCTTATTCTTATAGGCAGATACTTTGGGCCACTATATTGCGTAGAATGGTGTCTGTGTGGTGCTCAGAAGTTACCTAGGAAGTATAATGAACCTTTCTAAGTTTATGATTATTTTGGACTTCTTTACATTGTTTAATAATTTAACTCCTCTTTATCCTTATTCCTCTTTTGTTTAACAATCTTGATTTTACCAAGAATGCTATTTCAGGCATTACCTTGTGAAATTTGGGGATTTTTTTCTCTTATATTGATATATGTGTGAACCCTGAATCTCATTCTTGAGAACTCCTTTTTAAAATGACCTGCATCTCAGGACATGAACCATGACAAATCATGGCTCTGTAAATCAAGTGTTTATGCACTTTTATTGTTCTGGGCAAATAAAAAATATATTTTACAAATTAACCACCATTATCTTTACCTGCTAAGATATCAACATTAGGCTCTTTATCAAGGTGTCAGAATTACTCATGATGTTATGATGTCATTGCAATTAGTTTCTTGAACTTTTGCTAGAAAATAGCAAAAAACATTTTCATTTCACGTATATAAGGAATTAAAAATGCAACTTCTGATTAAGTAAAGATTAGTAATATCAAAGTAATCATGGGTTTGAAGATGTATCCCTATCTACTAATGTATAAATCACCTTAATAGCTGCTTCTCCATATCATTCCCTGTATGTAAAATCCTCATTCTGGGTTTTTTAGTTCTAGAAATGAATGCCAGTGAGATAAGTTTCAAGACAATTTAGAAAATTATCTGAGTCTGCTATTCATGTTCGAATTCCTTAATCAGTTAATAATACTTTTAGGAATAAGTCACTGATTAGAAATAATTTTTAAATGAAAATGTTCTGAAAAAATTGCGAGTTATATATACCAACTCAAGAGAAAACCTATTTACACTTTTTTCATCTATTTAAATTAACAAACACTTGTTATCTTAATTACATTCCCAATTAGGCACATTTATTGTTCAGAATCTTACCATAGTATTAAAGAACAGAAGTAACATACATCCATATTCTCTATAAAGATTTAATTGTTACCTATTATGAGAAAATCTTTTTTTAATAGAATTCTACCTTTACTATTTGGGATTTTTTTTTTATTATGGTTTTTGCTGTTGCTATTTTGTTAATCTGTTAAAGAATGCCAACGTGTTTCAAATAGCTACTTATATTTCTCCTAAGTAAAAAATTATAAGTAGATTTGCTTCTTTACCAATTATATTGTTACTCTTAAAACATAGATTCTCTAATCTACCAAATTGTACACTATATAAAGGAGGATTTTTCTTGGTCATTTTTTCTCTGTTTTTATTATACATATAACCAAACGGAGAAGTAAATATAGTGTTTTTTCAAACAGTTTTCACAGCAATGTCAGCATGGTATTGTCTGGTTCTTTTGTTTAATGGTACTTTGGGAGCACTAAATATTAAAGTTAGGAGATATTTAGTCTACAATGCTGTGGGTAGTATTCAGTGTTGTGCTATGATTGGTCCTTTGAGAATTTTAACTC
The DNA here is from genome assembly GCF_000151845.1 of Pteropus vampyrus. Classification (NCBI taxonomy): domain Eukaryota; kingdom Metazoa; phylum Chordata; class Mammalia; order Chiroptera; family Pteropodidae; genus Pteropus; species Pteropus vampyrus. Next base: position 3,624,788 of record NW_011888814.1, on the reverse strand, counting down.
TGAAGACATCTTGGCTAGACAAGGAGTCATGAGGAATTATTGGCAGAATGAGTGAAGGAAAGCAAAGTAGATTGGTGATGGAGGTAAGATGCTGAGGCTGCAGGCGGGAGCAGATATAAGCTTTTAACCAGCCAGAGCAAGAGGTGATTTTATTTAAGTTAGCTAATTAAGATATATTTATCTAAATAATATGGCTATTTGAAATAATTTTGTTTTTTTATAAAAGTTTTACCTCATGCCCTTGTGATGAAAGGTTTTATTTTATTTTTTAAATTTTCTTTTACAAACTAAAAATATAAATTTTAGATTAGTATATGTTCAACAATCATTGGAAAGCTGAGGAGAAATTAATCATAATCATACAGCAGCTTTTTTGAAACTTTTGTCCTCTTTTACAATTAAGTTTCCACACATTTTAATGTAGGATTATTTTACTTTCAAAACATCTATTTTTCTATTAGGCTATATACTTGCATAATAGAAAGTAATAGTATTATAATTTGCCTAAATATTATATGTACTCTGGTACAAATTACTTTCACATATGGTGTGAAAATATAGAGTAATGTTACCGTAGTGGTGAATGTATAGTAGATTTTGGCTCCGTAGTTAGGTAGGACCTGAAATAGATATAATTTTGCTCCAACTTCAGAGCACTTGTATGTCATTTCTGTGTTAGATGGAAACTACCCATCATGATGACAGAGGCGCATGAGTAGAAGAGTAAAGCTAGTAGTTGCTATCACATGGATTTTCTTGCGTAAAACATAGTTTTCTGAATTTCTAGTAGGAAATGTATTTTAGTATATTTTAATATATTTTAATCTTTACCCTAGAGACTAGTAAAGAATATTTAAAATGTTTGTTCTTATACACACAATTTGATTTCCCTACTAAAGTAGTCTATCCATTTTGTCCCTTTTTATGAATCCTTACTATTATATATGTTTCTATTTTGTCCTCCTTGCCTTGCCTTTTTCATTAAGAAGTGAAAAGGAAGAATTAGAAAGTTGAATAGAGAAAATATCAATCATTAGAGATTTTAAGTGCTATTTTTTTCACTAATGGCAATGGATACAAAAAGGAAAAAACATCTTGTGATCCCCAGAGCTAACAGTAGAAGTTCATGATGTTCTTCATTTTTCCTTTTTCTTCTAGCAATGGCTCAGCAACATCAGAAGACCTTTTTTGGAAACTTGATGCCCTGCAAATGTTTGTCTTTGACCTTCACTGGCCTGAACAAGAATTTGCCCACCACTTAGAACAAAGACTTAAACTAATGGCCAGTGATATGATAGAGGCCTGTGTCAAAAGGTAGACATGTATTTTCAAGTTGCTGCTTAATATGCCAGCACCCAAAATACAACTTTTCACCAAGTACCTTTTATGTAATTGTCACGAGAAAGATTGCAATATTTCCCACTCTTCACAAATGTAATGGTTATTAGGTGTTCTGACCTAAATTCTGGGAACCCATGTAATTGATAAAATTGGCCTGATAGTTTTTTTCAAGTCTCTTAACCATTGCCCTCATCGCTAGCACCCATACCATATTAATCATTTCTGTTGTGCTCATTGTTCTCTCTCTGGGAATACTGTGTTTTAATTCCCAAGGCAACACTTCCTGAGACATACGGAAAAGGTCTGTTCGATGCTTTATGCATTACATACCATGTCTGTGTGCTGTGAAATGTCATGGCAAACTCAAATTATGATCAGTGCCATCAGTTGTGTTTTCTGGTATTCCCTGTCCCAATTAAGTGAGTTCTAGGTATCCATTCACATTCATCAGAACTTTACCAGAAATAAGTTATGAAGCTCTGCATTCTTCCGAATGTGCTTTTGTTTTTTAATAGTTCTTACAAAATCAGCATCACATCCTAACTAGCCAATGATTGTTTTGTCGTCGCCCTGTTCACGATATGTGCAAGAACAATGGGGCTCATAGTTGAGTAACAAACACTGGTGGGAACACTTCAATAATCCTGAATTCTTTAAAGCAAGAAAAATCCAGTCTTTAGAATAATGTTTAATGGCCTCCCAAGGTAAGGCCATAAATTAGGTAACTTAATGTTTAAAAAAATTATGTTTATCATCTGTGATTCTGGTATGTCAAATCTATGGATATTCTTTGGATATTTACCAAGACCAATTCTGAATTGCCTGCTATGCAGTTGCTTTCAAAAGCCTAACTGCAACTTTAAGTATTTGAAAGAGAACCTAAATGATGTAAAAGAATTACACATTCTGTGTTGTACATTAATTATGATGTTCTAGAGTTTTCCCAACTCAATTTTTTTTTTTGATTTGGTAAATCTTCACATGGAGGGTTTATTCTGCTTTAATACAGAGAAGTGAGTGATTTTTCTACTTGGTTATTCAGGCAGTTAAGTGAAACTAAGAAGTTTTTCCTTTTAAAAAAGTGATACACTAGATGTAGCAAATAGCTTCATTTGGGTAGCGATATTGTCTGAGTGACTGCAAAAGCTATGTTTAATATAAAATGTCACAGTCCAATCTTTCATATGAGACACCTGGAAAGAAGAGCAGCCCAACCCCAGTTCCCAAGCACTGCTACACTCCTTATTTGCATATTTTAAATTAGCATCTTGTAGTGTTGATTTCACTTTTACAAAACAGGTGGGACATATGTCAGAATTTCTTACTCTGAATTCATGTTTTAATGAATAGAACAAGAACTGCATTTGAACTCAAGCTGCAAAAGGCAAACAAAACCACTGACTTGCGCATTCCAGCTTCTGTGTGTACCATGTTTAATGTGTTAGTCGATGCCAAAAAGCAAAGCACCAAACTCTGTGCCCTGGATGGAGGACAAGAGGTAAGTGGATTGAGTGTCACATGTGGAGATGCAGCACAGGGCACTTTGGCAGAAGAGCATGCTCTTTCCAGAAGTCATTCATTTGGTTAGATTGAAAAAGACCAGGTTTTCCAATACATATGTTTGGTCTTTTCCTTACTACGACAGTTAAATGCCCTTTATCCTTTGCTTTTGTCAGTTTCTTCTTTTTATATAAAGACTGCCTCAAATTTTATAAATGGCATTAATTTCAGATATACCTTTTAACAGCTTAGGTGTTGTGTATTTACATAAAGCTTACTTTTCATAAGCAAATGAGAAAGCTACCTGCTTTGTTTATACAAATCTAGAGTATCCAGTTTGCATCCAAAAAACAAGCCACAGAAAATAGCATATGAAATAGTTTATTTACACAAAAGTTTCTATTTTGTAAAGACCAAGGTGAAACATAAGTGAAAATTAAACTTCGTTCTTTTCAATAAATATACCATTGTTTCAACATCGTTTATGTTTTGTTTGGTTCTATATTCAGAAATAACTTAATTTACCCCATGATTTATTTTTGTTGAGTTATAATTGGGTGAAAATGGATCTGTTTTTCTTAGATTATCTGTTTAAGTTGACATTTTGTTGCCTTTTTTTCATTGTGATTACTTTTTCATCGTTTCTTTACTTTTCCCATATGTTCGCTTTCATTGTCTTTTTTTTTTTCTCCCATGACATGATCCAGTTTGGTAGTCAATGGGTAAGTCATATTTTTTTAAACCACATTCTCATTTGAATGATTATTTTCATAAATGTGCATTTTTTACTTTCATCTTCTCAAATTAAAATAATATAATTAATTCTATTTTCAGGTTTTTGGTTTCTGTCTGTGAGTAAAATGCTAACAGCTTACGGTAATGTGGAAATAACCCCAAAAATTAAAACATGTAAATACTTATCCCTTAAATAATGTCAAGGGATATTTCTTGCCTGTTAGGCTGCAGAATCTACAAACTACTCTTAGATTTTTAAAATTAAAATTATTTAAGGCCAAATGAATTTACCCTCCTTTAAACTAAGTTCTAAATAAATTCAGAAACAGAATGATTATTAACGTCTTCAAGATCCATATATCTGTACTATCTACTTTCACTAATACTAAAAACAATTAGAAATTGGGGCTTTAGATGACATACAGTATGTAGCAGAGTAACCCTTAAGTTCGAAGACCAGAAGGCCAGTGTCCAGGTCACTTCATACAGAAGAACCCGATTGTGACTTTCAGTATGGGACATGCCCACCAGTGATAGATATAGTCTTTTCTCCCTCTCATGGCCTGGGATGTAACCATCATCAGAGGCAGGCCTGTGTCAGGAGCCTTTCCCTCCACAACAAAAACTTTTCTCCAGGTACCACATAGAACCTCGGAGGAACCTGGTTTGAAAACCTTTATGCATACAAGATTGACTAGAAAAAATATATATGCATATATATAGACTAGACTGACTAGATTAAATATACACATATTCATAAATCAAAATGTTTTTGTGCTGTGTGGATACGTGAAATCTTACAAGTCTTACAGTTGACACTACACCTGGGATTCAAACTCACCAGGACTCTTCACTGGGCTAACAATTCTTGTCTGAGCAGAAGCACTTAGATACCTGTGGGAGAGGAAGAGAAGGCTCACTGTTTGTGACATTCATACTTATTCGACCAGATATAGATGTTACCTATTTGATGGTAATTTTTGTATATTTACACATATTTCATTCTTTGGGCAATTCAGGGGGAAAAGATGTATTTCTAATGCCATAGCATACAACCGTACAGATTAAGTAACTGATGATGTAAGAGTTGTAGAATGTTCAGTAATTATCATCCTCTGATCACTTACAACATGATTTATTATCTCTAATTATCTGAATAAGGAGGCAGCTGGTTTGGATATCAATGGCTTATCTCTACTTTCTCATGTTTTTCAATACCCGTACGTAAACCTTTGATTGTCTGCTCAAGGATATTGTCTTAAGTCTCTTTATAATAAGCCCATCCATTTTTCATCAGGTTTGCCTCTTCCCATTAATACTTGATTTATCCATTTGCTCTTATTTTAACATACACTGCAGTACCTGACACACAATGGGCTCTTAGTAAATATTTGTTGAATGAACAGACCGACTTGTTGTCACGGCTTTAAAAATCCTCCCCTGTCAGAAACAACTCACTCTAGTACTTAAAAAGAAAACAGGCACATCCACAAATGATAAAACACTGGTGCATTGTCAAATGATTCTTTACATTAATAGGTAGATAGTTTTTGAAGGGTAATCTGCTACTGTTCATTATGTCTGCACCTGTACCTTCTCACAAGAGACAATTAGTTCCCTACAACTTTCACACAATTAATATAGTTCAAAATGTGCAGGTGTAAAACCCACTAGCAACCCTGAAAAGTGGTAAACAAGAATTTCAATGCAAAAATAAGATTTTATACTTTGCTTTTAATCTTCAGTAAATATACCCACCCGATTATACAGGCTTTCTCTCTCTGTATGTGCTTGAGATAAGTTTTGGAATTGTTGCAATTTAGTAAATACATGCATAGGCGAGACTGTAGGCTCCATTCCATAGTAAGCAACAAATAAAGTTGTTGAAAAGACTAGCTCATTACACAATTTGGAACTTTGTAAAAATATATAATACGTAGGTAAACCTAGCAGAGATGTTTTTCTAAATTATAAAGGGTTTACCTCTGCAAAACCTCTAGTAAATTGTTAAATTACCATTGCCAAGGGATAAAACCTTCCCGGCTCCTTACCCACAAGGCAGCCCCTTCTGTGCTCCTCAGTTATGATTCTGTTTTTTTAAATAGCATATGATGATGCAAATTTGCTTCTCCATAGCCAAGAACAGTGTTTAATGGAGTGATTAGTGAGTGAATGATCTGCTCATGTGACAGCTGTGCATAATGAGTCAGCAATCTCAGGCCAGTCCTCAGGGACAGATGTTGAGAGCGCAAAACCACCAGTGTTTAGAAATCCTCATTATCCATCCCCCCAGAAAAGCAGATGACTGCACGAGCTTTAGGCAGTCGTGTATCCTCAGAGCCTCTTCAGCGGATAGCCCATCCACTGAGGATGAAAGCACATTAATGAGGCAACTGGGGTGGGGGGCTACTTGTGTGAGATTTGATCTCAATTGTAGCAAAATACTTACATTTCCAGAACTAACAATCCAATATCTTTAAAATTCATCCCAAGAGAAGGGCCAAAATCTTTTAAGAATGTTGGATGACACTGGCATTAGATTAGTCTTCATTTCTTGTGGTTTACATGAGGTCAGGTGAAGTGATAATATTTACCTTAGTGTAGGAGGGCCAGGATTTCAGACCTGTGCCTGGTCTCTGAGTTTCCTGCGCTCTGTGAAGCAAGAATTCCTCGAAGGTTGTTTTAATCTAAGTTCAGAGTCATCTGCTGGAGAAGTAAGGCACCGACAGTTTACTTTTGAGGGCAGATATGGGGAGAATTAGTCTAAGAGTGGTCTGGAATCTACCAAAGCTCTGGTATGTAGAATTATTGATCTAACTTGAAATATTCTAGGAATTTTATAAATCTTTATGTTGCAGACAGAAACTGCAGAATTTTATCAGAAATTCTATTAATCTAAGTGAGAAATCTATCAGTTTTAGCCTAGGTAACATAAATGTCTCTGCAGGTAAGTTCTGTTCTTATCTGTTTGTGATCTCTTTTTGCGTGTTTGTGTTTGGTGTTTGTCCGGATCCCCTGATGAATAAGTTTTTCTGCATGATTTTCTGTTATCTGTATGCGGTATATATGGGTTATTCATTTTGCAGAATGCATATGTAAAATACGAATTTCGAGGCCACCACCGCATTCCCACTCACAATGCTCCTAAACCACCTATACCAACTGGGCAGCTGGAGCAGATTCTAGAAGTTGCAAACAATTTTCAGATTTAGCATTAATGTAAATCTGAGCCAGTCAGATAAATTTACAGTGGCGAAATCTTAAATAAATCTAACAAGCTCTATATTATTTAAGTATGCTCCTTAAACAGGACATTTAAGATGTATATTTTTCTTCCTCTGTAACTTCCTCTCTCTTCCCCACCTCCCCTTTTCCCTCTTTCCTTTTGGCTAGATCAGATATCAAAAAAGCAGTCTAAAGGTGTGTGTTTTGAGGAATTTTATGGCTACCAAGTTCCGTGGCTTTCCCTGCTTTTCAATAAAAATGGACCTCTTTAGTGGCTCATCTCTTGATTTTAAGAATTACCAAAATTGAATATATATAATGTGTTATTGCATTGTACGCTTGAAACCTATTTGATTTTATTAACCAATGTCACCCCAATAATTTTAACTAAAAAAAAAGAATTACCAAAATTGGTCTAACCTAAAGGTTTAACATGTAGAAGTTTTATTATTTTATATTTAATAGCTTTCTGATGACATTTGATTACTTTTGAGTTTTTTTGTTTTTTTTTTTTTTTAAGGAAATGTATGGCAAATAGAGATAAACATTGAAGATAAGGCATATTTAAGTCTATGGAACCTTTTGAAGGTCTGAGTGCCTTCATCCCTGGATGTTCTATGGCACCTTCCATGTCAGAGAGAAGTGAGAAGCTTGAAGCCCATCTGCTGTATTTCTTTTATATTCTACTCCAAAGGGAGCCTCAGTCTGGTATTTCATGTCTCCTGGCTGCACAGACACAAATTTGGAGAGAGAAGGAGGTGAAAAGAGAGTGGCAGAGAGGGAGAGCCAGGGCAGCCATCATTTGCATAAGCTCCTTCACTGCCAGGTCAGCTAGGCAGCTTCAGCTGGAGCTGGGGGCCTTTTTTTTTTTTTTTTTTTTTTTTTATACCTGTGTCTGTGCAGGGCTTCCTGGCCATCTCAACTACCAACCAGCTTTTCCAGGCTCTCTCTTCTACCTCTCTTTTTTCTTTATTTTGTCACCTTTTGCTTCTCTTCAAGCTGTTCCAAAAGCAAAAGTGTCAGCACTACTGCAAATAGAAAGCCACCTTCTACCTTTCTGTTCCATTTGTCCTCTGGGGAGCACAAGTTTGGGAATCAGTAAAGCTTTTAGTGAGGCAGACACTTAGTATTCACTTCATGAAGTGAAATATATGCCTGGAAAGTTCCACATTCGTATATATGTGTTACTTTTAGACCATTTGTCAACACACACACACACACACACACACACACACACACACACACACACACAAACACACAAAGAGAAAGAAAGAAAGAAAATGATTCACATGCGCCAAAATTATGCTTCCTTTCTCCATTATTTATGCAGGTAGATGACCACTTGTAACTGTCAGAGCCCATGGGGAGGAATCATTCCTGCGTATTCCAAAGCAGATCTCAGTTGATGTTTTGTTTTGTGTGAAAACTTTGAGACATGTTTTCAGAAGAAAAAATAGCTTTCAAAAACTTACATCTTAGGAAACCATTCAACCAGCAGCTAAGTTGGTCTAATGTTTATAGTGACCTGAGTACTTTTACTCTATGCTAGCTGTTCCAGAAGCCTTGAACTATCAAGATAGGGTTAGTCTTTACAAGTCACATTTTCTGTGAAGTGGCTATTGGGGACAATCGGCTGTCAGATAAATGCTTCTAAAGGAAGAATTACTGTTTAAATGAATGTGCCTTCACACATCGTAGAAGCCGAAGCTCCTGCTAATTTAAGAATGGGACTCTCCAGTATTCTCTAAAGAAAGCAAAAAAGGAGCCTTTCAGGTTTATTTTAAATACATCTTTTTTTTTTTTTTTTGCATCTACTTAAAGACGCCTTTTTTATGAGGAAGCAGTAATAAAACGATGGGGAGTGAGTGTCGTTTCATTGTACCTTTTATGGCCTATTAATTTGTTACCATCTATTCACCTTTGTTGATGAAATTTTAATTTTGCCCTTGCTTGAGCATATTGTAAGAATTGTATAAACTGCTGCTCCCTGCACTGACAAAAAGGTCCTTTTATAGTGAACAATTGGGAGCTCATTTTATTTCTAGAGCACATTTAAAATAACTTATGAATGAGAGTTGTCAGACATGAAATGCTGTATTAATTAAATCTTTTTCTAGTCTTTTTGCTTCTCCAGCTAAACCAACCCTTTAGAAAAATACACGGCCACCTTAATTATAGAGGAGAAGACAAAAAGTATCCTTCACATTCCTCTGCCTGAATAAGAATTAGAACCCAATTCATCTATATAATAACCCCATTAGCTGCTTAACTCAACAGTGCACATGGGAAAATTTTCAAACCACAATGTAAAAAGTGTTGATTGGGTGGATCGTTTTCAAGGTTTTGTTCTTCTCATGTTCAAAATGATCATTTTAAGTAAATCTGATATGTCATAACTAGTAGCTTTAAAGCATTTATGACTTATGACAAAGTTTTGTGTCCACATTGACTAATGCATCTTTGTCTTTTAATATCTAGCAGCAGTACCATTCAAAAATAGATGATTTGATTGACAACACTGTAAAAGAAATCATTTCAATGCTAGTTTCAAAGGTAACGTATTATTTATTCACCTTTTTAAATCAAATTTAAAAATTATTTTCAACTGAGAATTTTTAGAAATGTCCGTCTTATGTTTCTAAATACCTAGTTGAGAAAGAGTTAAGGAAAGTTCAAATTTTAAGAAAAGTTACAAACAAAATATGAACACTCTTCATCAATAACTTTTGATGTTTTGTCTATAATTAATTTTGGATTTTCTTGCAATCGTTGTCCTTTTAAAAATAACTCTATCTTCCAGTAATACCTCATTATTTCACATTCATGTTCTCTTACTATTTGTCTTATCTCAGGGACCAAGTGGAGTAATTATCAGCCCTTGGCTGGAGCCTGGTTGTTGTGACAGCAATGGGGCTCTAGAACTGGCCTCATCAGCAGACAGAGAAAGCTGGCAGGGTGGCATCTAAGGCCCTCCCCTCCCAGTAGCTCCCACGATTTCCTATTTGATGCTGCAAATGTCTTTAAGAAAACTATGGCCTTTAATTATATGTGTAGAGAGGAGGCATAAATGAGCATTCCATTGAATGATGAGATGATTTAAAACCCCACTAAGATGTAACAGACTGCCATGGGTGACATTTAAGATCAGGGTCTGATAGGGAAAGAGAGCACCGGGAATTGAACTTTTGAAGCACCTGAGAGTACTGGGAATTGACAACAGGTGAGGAGACTGCTCCACGGGGCACTTTCACGTGAGCAGATATATCTCTTACTCACACGAGGCTCCCCCCAGAAACCCCAAATCATACATCATAAAACAATTGAAAGAATGTACCAAAAGCAAAGGAAAAACCACCCCAATTTAATTAACAAAGGATGCATTGTTTAGAAAAGAAAAAAAAAAAAAGATGCCCAATGAGCATGAAAGATGTTACACCTTATCCATAATTTAAGGAATGCAAAAAAACTGCAATTAATGTACTGTTTTTCTCTAGCAAATCTTACCCCTAATTTTAGAAAAGATAGGTGGAACACTCACATTTCCTTTATTTGGGAGTACGAATTATTACAAACTTTTCTAGAAGATAGTTTGGAATCATGTCAAGTACATTCATACTCTTTCATCTAAGATCCTTTTTACATTTTTTCTTACTACTCAAAGAGATGCACGGTACCTATCACCTATCTGTCTGTCTGTCTATCTATCTATCTATTTACCTATCTATCTATATTTGGTATTTGTCGCATTATTTCTAATGAAAAATTGGAATCAACTTTAATATCAAACAGGAACAAATAATGAGACACCTATATTAAGAAAGGATGCTTTCAAAGTATGCTATAATGATAAAGGAAAGAAAGATTTTGCAATATAGTATTAAGTGAAAAAATATGAATATTTAGAAATGTAAAGTATGATCTGAATTTGCATCACATAGAGAAAAGATGGAATAAACACCAGAATGATAAGCAGAGCTTTTCTCTGGGTCGTGTGATCACAGTTGACTAGTGGGTTTTTCTTAAAATTTTTTTTTTGGAGGAGGCATCTCTGGTAGCTGGTCCTGATGTCTGAAAATAGTCACAAAGAAACATGATGCTAGAATAGCACCACCTGAACATTTGTCCCTGTTCCCCCAACTTCTACCACTGCATGTCACATACTATACACACTCCCCACCAAGTGGAAAGGGAATTGGTGAACAGGAAAACCATCCAGCAGGTTGGGGAGAGGTGAACCACCCGATAATGAAGCTCCTAGGGGAAGACTAGTGAGACTTCCACCCTCCCGTGAGCCCAGCACAGCAGCTTGCAGTAGTACACAGCCCACTAGAGTGAAATAAGGTAAACGTTGCCCCTTCACTGTCAATGAGCCATCCAGGGAGGTTTTATCCGAATGGAAACTCCCCAGCAGCATGGTTCTCCCACGGAAGTTCTTTTGTGAGAAGAGTGCGTGATGGGAGCCACTGAATTGCATGCGAGCATGCAGTGATAAAGGGTTAAATAGGCAGCAAGGAAATAAGGCTATAAATAGTTTGGGGGTGGAGGAAGGGTTGCAGAGGAAACAGGCAAGGCTATACATCATCTCTGCATTCATTTCTGGCAAAGTAAGAATCTTAAATTTTTCAATATCAAATGCATCTATGCAACTGAAAATAGTATAGTTGAGCTAAGTAGGAAAACAGTGTTCTAGAGATCAGCTCTATCCAACAGAACTGTGTGTAGTGACAAACATGTTTATCCTGCACCATCCCATATGGTAATTACTAGCCACACGTGGCTATGGAGCACTTGAAGTGTGGCTAGTACAACTGAGGAACTGCAATTTTAATTTTATTAATTTTACTTAATTTTAATTGAAATAGCCTAATGTACTAGCTATTATATTTGGAAATCAGGTCTAGGTTATAGATTTTTCTCTGTGGATTCTTTTTCCTGCAGTCAAATAGCACTTATGAATAATTTTTAATTCTTTCGTTGACAGTATAAAATAAATTAATTTGATATTTTAAACCATCTTAAGCTTCTACGGGAGATGACAATTTACCTTTGCCTAATGAAGTAAAAACCATTTATTTATTTCATTATTTCAGTAGGCAAAGGTAAATACAATTCTGCAATACAATTCTTAAATGTTAGCATGCCAAAAAATTAACTAAGAGCTTGTGAAAATGCAGATTGCCATGCCATGCTCACCAACAATTCTGAATCAGAAGTTTGGGAAGAGGAGCAGAAATATACATATCTAATCAGTCACCGTGGTGATTTTGATGTAAGGGTTCATGAGCCAGACTTTGAGAAACATTACTCTGATGAATCCTCATCCAGGCTGTCATGTAAACTACTTTTAAACTTCAGTCCATTTTAAAACAAAACCATCACTAACATAGCATGGTCACATTTGTTTTCACCAAAAAAGAAATGATGTTTTTAATGACACAGTTATAAAGTACCTACTGTGAATTAGCCACTGTACATATTTATTTCATTCAAACCACATAAAACCTATAAAATAGGCAGTCTCACACCTCATTTTACAAATTGGAATGTAATCCTTAAAGTAGTTTAGTAAACTGACCAGAGTCACACACCTAATAAGTGAGACAGTCAGGATTCAAACTTCAGATTCCTAATCCGGTGCACCTGCTGATTACAGATCTCCAGGATCTCAGTAAAAAGCAAAAAAAAAAAAAAAAAAGTAAAAATGTATAACTTCTATGTTAACTATCTTTTTACCCTGTCAAATTCCAAGAGCATATCCTAGATATTTTTATAGCATTTTCATTAAATCAGTATAAAGTAGATGAATAAAATAGTGAATTCCTTTTATTGTATCCCAAATATTTCTTCCCATATTTTAATTGTTGCATGCATATTGATAAATACATTTGCTACATTTGGATAAATAAGCAGCAACACTTTCTTCTTTTTACCTCTTCTCTTCAATTCCACCTTCATATCCTCTTCTTATCCCACATGTCTTCACAAATAATTTGAGAATGAGCCAGGGCTCTTAATCATATGTACCACTCAACAGTTATGTGTCCCAACTACAACAGGTTTTCATGCCTACAATAGATCTTGACTTTCCACCTCTTTCTTCTCTTTCCACATAGCAGCCAAATGGTGGTATTCCTTGGGTTTCTATCTTTAGTTTTCTTTTAAACTCATTCCACAAATTTTTGTGATTCTCACACTTCTGGCTTTAACTATATGACAAGGATTCTCAATTCTGTTCCTGAGAGAAAGTGCAGAATTATAGTTAAAAGCCCAGCGTCAGACCTGAGGAGTTTAATGTCTTCTTCGTCTTAAGAGCATAGGAAGTCATTGAAGGGTTGGCGAGGCATTAGTAAGGGTAGAGAATTAATCACACCTGTATTATAAGAACATTCATCGTATTGCCTTCAACAAACTGATTAGATTGAAAGTAGTAAGGAGTCTGTTACAAGGGTCTCTGGTGGACTAATCCAAAGACATTTAAGACATGCAATGGACAGGGATGCTATAGACTGAATGTCCCCTCCCCTCTAATTCATAATAATCCCCGATGTAATGATGTTAGGGGGTGGGACTTTGGGAGGTGGTTGGGTCATGAAGTTGGAGCCCTCAGGAATGGGATTAGTGCCCTTATAAATACACACAAACACACACACACACACACACACACACACACACACACACACACAGCCCCCTAGCCCCTGCTGCCATGTGAAAACAGCCAAAAGTTGTCATCTATGAACCAGGAAGTGGGTCCTCACCAGACATCCAATCTGCTAGCACCTTGATTGTTGACTTCCTAGACTCTAGACTATGAGAAAGAATGTTCATAAGCCACTGAGTCTAAGGTGTTGTGTTATAGCAGCCCAAACAGACTAAGACAAGGGGCTAGTAATGAGGAGAGAAAGGAAAGCTTTAGGGATTACTCCTAAGTTTATGGCTTGAAGCACAGGATGGATGCAGGGTACCCTGGAGAGGAACAGCTTTGAGGGGAAAGACCATGGTGTCAGTGTTGGACATGTTGGGATGAGCTGCCTATGAGATGTCTGAAGGAGGAGATAGATGCCAAGGAGATACCCAGATATTTGGGTCTGGAGCCTAGAAGAGCTACATGGGATCAAAATATCAATGTGATTATAAGATTTCAACCATTAGAAATGATTCTATGACAGTGGCTGCTAATCTCGGGCATATGTGCTATGATTCTGTATCAGTGGCTACTGTTTTCATGCATAATCCATAACTGGAACCCCTGTGGAAGAAGTAAAGAAATTAAATAAAAGAAATGAAAAGCCACCTTAAAGAAAAAGAGAAAAAACAAAGATGTCTCTAGCCAGAAAAAGACTTAGATAATTTTCATCAAGAAAAAACAAAAATGATGGCAGGAACATTAAATCTTGCCAAAGAAAGAAGAAATGCCAAGTTTTTTGCCACCTTGTATTGAAATTAATTAAATCGGACAAAGTATGGGATAGTAGAAGAGCTGGACTTTGTTCCCAGTTCTTCGTGTTACCAGCCAGGTCTCCTCGCACGGCTCAGTTTCTTCATCAAATAAGTAGGAGTATTAGATGGGAAAACATATGTGTACAGCTTTTTCTCCATCTAAAATAAAGGTCTTTGTACACATTTCTGTGCGGCAGCCCCCGGGGAGCCACACCTCTTCTCCCCAGGCTCTCGAGTCCCATAGCACACCCAGTGCTAGAGTGGAATCCGGAGATCATCCAGCAGGAGCTTTGTCAACATTTTACAAATGTTTATAAGATATATTTTTACATACTTTTATGTTTATAAGATATATTTAACGTTTTCAAATATGTCTTAGGCAGCACCCTAAAATATAACACTGATCGAAGTGAAGCTGTCCTGACTGAGGAGGGGAAGGAAGCCTAGATCTCCACCTGTGTGGCCTCATCTCCCGAAGCAGGCCCGATCACCAGAGTCCACCCCAGAGTCAGTCCCCTCGTTCGTAGATGAGGAAACAAAGGTCCAAGATCATGCAGTCGATGGCCACAGAGCCAGGACTTGACCCCCGTGGGCCCTAAGCCTATAATCTTTCCACGATACCACACAGAACTCAGCAAAACCAGAGAAGAAAAGAATGGGAGCTTTACCTTCCAGTCTTCTCAGGTCCTCGTCACATCCGGTTGTACTGCTCAGCCTGTGCGATCTGTTGCACACAGGCATATGTGCTGTGGGACCAGCTTGGGCAGATGGGGCAGCTGTAAGTCGGGTAGATGAGAGTGGAATTCGTTATGTGTAACATGAGGATGCTGAAGAGAAACTGAGAGGACTGTGAGAAAGAATTGGTCAGGGGAAGAGGTCAAAACAGCAAAGAATGAGAAAGTGATCCTCGCATAGTGTACTCCGGTAATCAGGGCTCAGTAAATTTTGAGTATGGGTTAAAAGATCATAGCAATATATTCAACTCCCTAACTCCTCAATTATTGCAAAAAAGGGATTTAGGAAAGAGCATGTACTTTCTCACTAAGAACATACAGATATAGATATATAGTTATGTAGGTGTAAATATATATATGCACACATTTTTTTTTCTGATAACCTGGAATATTTTTCCCTGAATTCTCTTTAAGAATAAGATGGATGGAGGACAAATCCAATCCGACTGCCTAGATGATGTAATTAAAATATCTTTCTCACTCAACCTGGTGAGATTAATTTGATTAAATTTAATTTTTGGATCAAGGCCAGATATTCAGAAGGCAACTGTTCAAGTTGTGTTTAAAAGAAATAACACACTATTAGGAGTCATTAAGAAAGAGGAAATACAAAAGAAGATAGGTCACTCTCTTTATGGGGCAAGAGAAAAAGGAACAATGAGAGAAGTGTGGAGAATTCACCAGCTCTGGGCTAGGTGTGCTGTTTTGGAAGTTATCTTAAATACTTTGCAGAACAAGGTATGTCATGAATAAATCCATGCTGTCAGGTGTTGTACATCCTTAATACAGATATAGATAATCTGGAAAGACCTTGTAGGAGTCAGTTGGAACAAAGGTTCAAAGAAGTGGATTCACAGCTGAAGAAAAGAGGATGGGGTACACACAATTGCCTTATGTCGTAACATTAACATTCCCATTCAGAGAAGGAAATCTGTTTGTTTG
>NW_011888814.1:3605674-3608824 GCF_000151845.1 Pteropus vampyrus | reverse complement strand
TTTTTTTCCAGTCTATGGTATTCTGGATCCATGTGGATTTTTAACAATACTGGTTAGTCCTAATTATACCAAATATAAAACATCTGCTAATAGATAGCTCCAATCCCACAACCCACCTCCCAAAAAAAAAAAAACAAAAAACAAAAAAAAACAGTTTTTTATGATCAGCCTTATTTATGGATGAATCTCTTTCGTATGGAAGATTTTATAACTTGCAGTATAAATGATGTCGATATCCCTTGTTTATTTCATGAACTGTCATGGCTAAAAGGCAAGAATTGTGTGTGTTTTGGACCCACCAAGCTATTGCTGGAATCCTCCCTATCATTTCTAGATTTTTTTTTCTACTGTCCATACATGTAGAAAAATGAATCTTACATCCTGTTAAAATTCAACAGAAAATTTAAACCAGCATGCCGTGTGACTTACTTCATGTATTATTTTACCAGTCATCTCAAGGTATGTTCATCTTTAATTTCCTTGGATGCATCCTGAGGCAAAGTTGGTAATTACCCAGACAGACTTTAGGTGTTAAATATTATTCAAACAAACCCAGTAAATGCATCCACAATAAAGAGCAGGGAAACAAAGAGATTACAGTGTTTCATTCCAACCCGACACCCTCAGGAGAACAGAGTGCACAAGGCAAACCCATAAGTATTTATATACTCCCTGAGCTGTACGCAGAAAGTTCACAGGAAGCAGTTAAAGACACAGCAACTAAACCCAGCATTTACCCGGATTTCTTTGGAATCTTGCTGTGTTGTGCAATTAAAAGCCAGATAGAAAAATATTTCATTATTAGTGAATCTTGATGTTAATAGAGTTTGGTTTTTAAGGTAGCTCTTCCACCACATGTACCTCATCAAAAATCTTGCAAAGAAAACCTGTGGGAACTGTATGGCTCACCAGATCGATCCCAGAGGTGCATTCGCTGTTCACTGCCGTGTAAGCAGTTGGCATCCCAGCTGTATCGTGCCTCCCCAGGGACCATTTGGGGTTGGGGAGGAACCCAAGGAGAGCTCTCCACTACTGTTAAAATGGACGTAAAGAATGCTGTGACATTAATGCAGCAGACCGCAGGGCCGTGTGTAGGACTTACTTGGATATAACCGAAATTCTGAAGAGAAGACAAGTCGGACAGGCTGCCAGATGCCACAGTAGGAAAATTTCTGCCCCAAATTCATACAGCTTCCCCAGGTGTCGCTGTATCCACTCTATTTCTGCTATCCTGTGGCTCAGTTCTTGTGCCACCTTGTAAATGGACCTAACCCAGTATCCTCCAATTGAAGTCATTCTTTCCCTTCTCTAGTTTTAGTTACACTGTTTGCCCATCTACACGGGCCCTTAACACTTCCTGCCTATGTCATGACCAATTGTATACATGTCTGTCTCTCCCGCTAGTTCGTATGTTCCTGGAGTAGAGCATCTAAGACTCATTTTTTTTGTATTTCCCATATGCATTGCTCGGTAATAGTAAGTACAACACGATGACATTTATGAGCACTTATTATATGCTGGGCACCTTACTTATGTCATTTCATTAATGCTGACAACTCCACAGCATGATGGTAAAGAACATGGGCTTCGGAGCCAGGCCACCTGTGTTCAAAGCCTCCCTCTTCTACCGTCAACCGAGTGACCTTGAAACAGATGGTTTTCCAATGCGGGTATCTGACTTCCAGCCTTAACTCTGTTCTACTTCCATACCTGTCATTTATTTGAATTAATTAGACCTATTTGCTATTTATCAAACTCATTGTTACTCCTAAACAATCCTAAGGCTGCCCCCATTCACTGGTGCCTTCACATATTTAGGATTTTAGACTTGGATAAAATGAATAGTAATTTAGCTGATCATTATCAATAGTATTAATTCTTTATATTTCTTTAGTATTTTGCCATTTTCACAGTTTTTTCATATAAACGATCTCCACTGATCTTCACACCACCCTTGTAATGGGCAGGACACCTGTCATTTTTTTCTGTTTTACTACTAAATACATTGAAGTTAGAGAAGCAAAATGTCCAGACTGTCATCTCAGAGCCAGAGAGTGGCAGAGCTGCAACTTGAACTCAGACCTTCTAAATCCACCCACCTATTTCTTGCCTCTACCTGGCCTTCTCCCTCAGCATCACTCACAAGTGTAAACATACACTCACTTAGAGGCACCAAGAGCCAGGTGCTGTGCTAGGGCCTTTGGTGGTTCAGGCCGTCTGGTAACCATAGCAATTGTCGCTCTCCTCTTGGCGAATGAGATCACCTGGCACACACTGGCTCTTAAGATTTGAGCTACAAGAGACAAGGCATTTTCCACAGAGGGCCATTAAGCTTGGAATTCCCTTCCCCTGCTCTGACATAGCCCTGGAGAATTAGTCTTCTGGGACTTTGCAAACCACATCAAGTTGGGTTAGCCTTCCGTGATTGGTAAGAAATCCTAATGGGCAGGAAGAAAGTGCTAAATTGACTTTTAGTTGTGAGCAATTTGTAATTTTGTGTTTTTTGCTGTTTGTATCCCTTAGGATAACTAACCAGACATACATAATTCTCATTCTTGGAAAATAAAACTTTAGTCAGCAGTTCGCATGATTTTGTTTCTGTATTCTTACATCATGTCGCAAATGATGTGATGGAGAAACCTATAGGGAAGTTCCTGTTTCTTTTGCATAAACTATTTTGCAGTAATTGACCAGCCATAGAGAAAAGATTATCTCTTGTGCCCTCTCAGCGCGTTTTCTGGTCATCAGAGACCAATAAGCTGTGTCCCTAGAACTATTATCACTTTGATGAAGAAGCTGCTATGTGAACAAAAACCAGCCTTCATTAATTTCCCTTTTCGTATTTAAAAAACCTTGTCAGTATTTTCCCTTTGGGAGTGTATAATCTGTCACAATAGTGCATATTATTTTAGTTGTAAAAAGGGAAGATGTAGGGTAGATTCTTACTAATATCTTATTTATCTTCATGCCAGATTTTTGTTTCCAGTCAATGAAATAAACTCCACATTTTTAATAACGTGACAGTATATGTGTCTTAACTTACATTTCATAGAAATATAAAATTTAGAAGTGTAAAACATTTTGAGACTAATTTTAATTCATACCCCTTTTCCCCAACACACACACACACACACACACACACACACACAC
>NW_011888814.1:3599845-3605624 GCF_000151845.1 Pteropus vampyrus | reverse complement strand
TGGTTGGCCTGAGCCCACAGTACTCTGTGACAGAATCAGGATATATATTTTCAGTCTAGTGCTCTTTCTATTGTGCCTTGTAGTATGTATGTCCTTTTTAGTTCCCCAAACTTCTTCGTAAGCTTCTGAGAGCAGGGGTGATCCTTACATGTCCCAGTTAAAACTGCCTGGTAAACACTTGTTAGCTAATGTCAGATTTCATTTCAACGTTACAAGAGCCCCAAACGTTACATGTCTCTTTCCTTATCTGTTCTTTTTTAGTCAATCTCTTCTGCAGATAGAAAAAGTTAGAGAATGGCTAAGTGATATATGATAGAAGAAATTTGTTTAAGCTTGACCATCTTTTCTTCTAAAGATCTATATGGTTTTTATTGAGGTATAATTGACATATGACATTATATTAGTTTTAGATCTACAATGCAGTTATTTGATATTTGTATGTAGTGTGAAATCACAATAAGTCCAGTTAACATCTATCACCATACATAGGTACAATTTTCTTTATTGTGATGAGGACTTCTAAACATCTATATTGAAGTTGAAAGTTGTTTTAAAACAATAGTCTCAGGAATTTGAAGTTATTTACTAATGGTTATCTCACGTGTAGTAACCAGACTCCTATTATACTTTATTCTTTTGTCTTTAAAAAATGTGTTATTTCCAGCAATGGGAAAGGACCTTAGAGTTCATCTTCAGAATACGAGAGTAAACATTACAAGTCAGCGCCTCAGCTGTCAGTGTGTACATTGTGGATTTCTGTGCCATGGCAGAAATTGGCCCAGAAATTGTTTGCCCTGTTACTAGTTTGCATGCACCATACTTTTCTAAATACTCACCATAAACTATTTATAGTTTGTTTCAGTATTGGAAGGGGTGTTGTCTAAGCTGTCAAGATATGATGAAGGCACTTTTTTCTCATCCATTCTGTCATTCACTGTAAGTATTTGAATGAGTTCTCTTTTGCTGTCATTTGACTGTTGTCACAGTACTTATCTAACAGTTAAGAAAATAATTCTCATAATTATCTCTTTTCTACTTAAGGTGAAAGCGGCCGCAAAATATGTTGATGTGCCAGTAAGTATTTTTATTTGCTTTTTAAAACTATATATAAAGCTTTTTTAAAAAAAAAATAGTTATAGTTCACCACAGGTTTATTTCAAATTTTTAAACCAGTGCCATTCCCTCAGGGAGCAGTTTATTTTTCATAAGGGCTAACCCTCATAACAAAGCTTGGCAAGGTTATTTCAGGGCACTTTTTTCGTTGTAACCTTACGGCAGTCAGTTCAGCAAGAGAACATGTCAGCTCTGTTGCAGAGTGTAGTTATAGCATGCTAGGATGAGGCAGGAAATGCCTCACATTATTTATAGAAAAATGTTCACTCTCCCATGCCTTTATATGAAAGCTATAACAGCTGTCTTATAGGAGTTAAGGTAACAATAAAGATGAACAAGTTAAATCAAAGAACTAATTTTCTAAATACAAAGGTGTTATAAATCAGTGTTCACTTATTTTAACATTTGGTTTTTCACAGAATTCTTGGGAACTAATTTGTAACCTGTAAATTTACTCAAAAATTAAGATACCATGAGAGGAAATTATGAAACGTACTTAGCTACAATGAAAAAATCCACATGATAAATAAATTCAACAAGTTAGCGGAGTGTTTTTAAGATGATAATCATAATGACATTAGTTTTTGCCTTAAATCCTGTTATCACAAGTGTGATCAAGGCCTAAGATGTTCTGTTTAATCATGTATCTTGGTGTATGTGTCAGTGTTCAAAGAATTAGAACGCAATGCGAAAAAACCTTAAAAGGTATTACTGGATGGAATGAAAGTCATCTCATCTTTGTTAAGACTGATTGAACAGCATCACATCTCTGGACCATCGTTATGGATGTTAGGGTTTGAGTGCTGGCAAACTTTGTACATCAGTTGTCAATGTCCAAAATTTTTTTTTAAATGTATAACTGCATTTTAAACTATGAACTAGATAACCCCCAAATTTATTGCTGTTTTAGTTATTATAAATGGATAGTTTAAATGAAAAGGCCATTGACTTTCCAGCCTTTGCATAAGGCTTCTTTTTCTGGGCTTTTTTTATTTTACAGATTATTCTGAAGTCTTAGCATACTCCTTGTCATGTACTGAGAATCGGAAAATCAGTACTGGGCAAATAAGCAGAAATAATCACATATATAGAGTCCTGCAAAACAGCAGCCTACAAGAGAGAGAAAGGGAGAATTAAGGGGAGGAGTTTATATTTACTGTCTTAAAAAAAAAAGTAATCATAGGAACACATGAACTTCATTGGAATTCCTAACACATATTTTATAACATAGTTTTGGTTTTATTTTAAATTACAAATGGAATGGGACACCATAATTATTCCTGTTCTCAAAGCTTATGAAATTCTTTATTTGACTCTATACTAGATCTATTAGACCCCATAGGACTTCAAAGTTGAAAGATACAGAAAGTCATTTGTTCACGCTTCTTCCCAACACAGAAACTCCCTCTCCTGATATTTGTCACAAAGATTCATTCCAGTTTTTAAAATTTTTTTGATGATTGCAGGATCACTGTAAGGCAGCCTCTTCTTGTGTATAATGAGTTGAAATTCTGTAGCTCTATGAATTCTGCCTTGGTTATAATCTCTCTTCTGCATGATAGTCCTTCAAATATTTGATGATAAGTATCATGCCTCCCCTTCCCAAGAGATATGGTGGCTATTTAGAGGGATTCTTATTTTCTATATTAAACATCCTCAACTTCTTCCCAAACTCACTAATTAGATATTTATTTAACATGTATGAAATGCTAAGCCCTGGGTATACATGATGAAAAGATACATTTCTTGCCTACAAGCCGATCAGTGCCTTGGGATGAAAAAGACAGAGAAATAGACGTATCATGAAAGCAGCTATAGCTATTGTACCCAGACTCTTTCACGGACAGCAGTCACTCTCTAGATGATTTCCAGCTTACCAATGTCACTGTTAAATCAAATTGTCCACCTCCCCCACCCCAGCATAGCATACTAAACTATAGATGTGGTCTGGCCATGGCAGATTCCTAAGGAAGAAGTTTCTCCCTAGCATCCAGACATTACATCTGTATTATTGATGTCCCTAAATATTAACTTGAAAGCTATAAGGTGCTGTTGACTGTTACTCTTTTTTATGCTAAAAGTCCAGCAAGTATGCCTCTCCGAAGCAGTCTTTTCAAGAAAACCTTATGAGAAAAAAGAACACCAGTTCACCTTTTACAAAAATTAACTCAAAACAGATCAAAAAACTACCTGTAAAATGCAAACTATAAAACTTCTAGATGAAAACATCAGTTATGACTTTTTAGATACAACACCAAAAACATCCATGAAAGAAAAAAATCATAAGTTGGACTTAATAGTTGACTGTTCTGCATGGTTAAGAGGATGAGAAGACTGGCCACAGACACATATTTGATACAGGACTTGCACTTAGAATATACAAAAAACTCATAATAGTCAACAATAAGAAAGCAAGCAACTCAATTAAAAAAGGGACAGAAGATCGGAACAGACATTACAACAGACGTATGGGTATGAAATAAACATGAAAAGATGCTCAGCATCATTTGTCATTAAGGAAATACAAATTAAAACAATGAGATACCACTCCACACCTATTGGTATGGCTAAAATTTTTTTTAAAACTGACAATAGCAGAATGTTAACAAGGACACAGAACAACAGACTCTCATTCATTGCTGGTAAAAAGGCACTTTGGAAAGCTGGCAGTTTCTTACTATGCAACTTACCAATTGCACTCCTACGTATTTATCCAACTAACTTGAAAACATACATCCACACCAAAACCTGCACACAATGTTCATAGCAACTTTATTAATAGTCACCCCAAATCGGAAGCAACAAAAATGTCCTTCAGTAGGTGAATGGATGAATAAGCGGTGATACATCCTTTCAATTGGACTACTATTCAGCAAAACAAAAAGAAAAGAAAAATTAGCTATCAGGCTGTGAGAAGACATGGATGAATCTTAAAGGCCTATTGCTAAGTGAAAGAAGCCAGAGAAGGCTACATACTGTATGATTCCATTTACATCACATTCTAGTAGAGGTAAAATTGTAAAGATTATAAACAGATTCATGGTTGCCATAAATTCAAGGTTAGGGAGGGTCGAATAGGTAAAATCCAAGGAACTTTTCGGAGCTGTGAAACTATTTCATGTGATATTGTAATGGAAGATGCGTGACACTATACATTTGTCAAAACAGCTTTACAGCACAAAGATTAAATGTGAGTAATGCAGATTCTAAAAAATCAATCAGGATAGCGTGGGATCCCAGGATGGAAAGGAGACTGTGATAAAATAAACTCTATTGTAAATATGTGGAATAACCTTCCTGAGCAAGATGGAGCAAAGAATGCTGAGTAACTTTGGCAACAAGTGGAGTCTGTAAAAACAAAGGGAAAAGGAACTGTACATAAGCACTATACTCTAGTTGATAAAGTGTTTCCCCACAGGTTAACAATTCAGAAACCACTATATGTGTATACTGGAACTGAACAATTAAGTAAAGGGATGGCGGTTGGTGGGAGCCAAGTCTCTTACTATTGGAGTAAGAGGTTGAAGATGAGCAAGAGGAGGAAGCTAGAATGATCCGTGTGGTATTGGATGAGAGCTGAACACATCAGTATGTCTTTAGCTTAATATAGAGCTGGTTACATCTAGAAATGTTTTTAGGTCTATGAATATGCATGGGTTAGAATTACACATATATTTCCCTGCTTTGTTAGCTGAGAGAGCCTAAAAGCAATGATACCCCAGTAGCAGCAAGCATACCTAGTGCCCAGATCTTGATCTCTAATCTCCAGTAAAACGAACCAGGCCTCCTCGGAGAAAAGGTTGATACTAGGACTGGGGCAGGAAATACACATGATGAGCCTGGAGCATCTTATAGTGATGGAAATTAAGAAAGTGTTTTTAAAAAGACAGCGATAGGGGATGTGTTAAAGGGACATGGGAGACAACTGAAAGAACTCCCAAGGACCTGAGCTAGAATGATTTGAGCAACCAAACAAATTAGGTAGTATTGAATTATAACCCAAAGTATAAAATAAATATTCATTAGTCCACATCGATATAAGTAAATGATCGATTGAATAAATAAATGGAGAGAAAGGCAAATCTCCCATGTAGAAGAATTCCAAATACTTCATGTAGATACTTCACTCCCACGCAGGCAGTGTAATTCCCCACCCCTGAAAGCTGTACATAAAGACTTCCTTCTAGAGAGTACACTATGAAAAGGAGGGCAGGAGGAATAGATTTATCATGGGAAAACTCGACAAATCCTTCCTCGACTAGTTGACTGAGGTCAGTGTCGACAGCGATAAATTATGCTGAGTATTTACTTTTAATAAATAATCTGTGGTCTTCCTGCAAAAATCCTATACTCCTGTCTAATAATGAGAAAAATATCAGACACTTCCCAGTAGTGGTGCCTCCTGCTCCCTGCTTCAGAACATGAGCATTTTCCAAAAGAAAAATCACTTTCCTTCCAAAGAGTGAATATCAGATTTTTTTGCATTTATTTTCCTTTTATCTTAGAATATTAAGCAGCTTGCATATATTAGTGGTGACTTTTAAAAGTACAGTTGATCAGTTCATTGACAATGGTGCTTTTCCTTCCTTTGCTTTCTTGCTTCTGATATTGTTTATTACTTAGAAAAGGCCACTTGAATACTCAGTGTTTTACTTTTACGTCAGAA
>NW_011888814.1:3587269-3599175 GCF_000151845.1 Pteropus vampyrus | reverse complement strand
TCAGTACTCCTTTTAATATTTAAAATTTTAATATTTAATATTTAAAACCTCCTCTTTAGAAGGATTTCCCCCAGTGATACAACAAAAATGTTTGAACACACTAATGCTTAGATATCAATAAATGCATAAACTGTGTCACTACTTAGAAGAAATTGTGTGGAGCGTTCATATGAATGTTAAGAATGAATTCAATATGACTACCCAATTTATAGGAGCATTAATTATAGCAGAGTGTTACTTCAGATACTCTCATAGATAGTATTATGCTAAGAATTTGCTTTTTACTGGTTATACTCACAGAGAGCAGACAGAAGAAAGAACTCTGGAGTAATGGAACCCTCCCTTAAAAATGTGAGACTGAATGAAATGGACAGATACATTTAAAACATTATATGCTGCAAGTCTAAAAGGTGTTTTCAAAAGGATCTGCATGCCAGTGTCTTTAATGTTCTTCTCAATTTAGAGACAAAATACATAATAATATTAATTAATAGAATTTCGAATACTACTAAATTTAACAAAGAGAAAGGTAACTCTGGTTGTTTCGCTGTTTGAAATAGCAGTTTGGAATTTTTCTAGAGAACAATGAGAATTGTTTCATTTGTTGTTTAAGAAATAGATAAACTACTATTAGATAATCTTGAAAATTTTATATCCTTGTGAATTTTTTATTGTTTGCATTTTTTTCTCCCCCTTTTTGTGAATTATTTGTTTTCCTGGGCTTATATAATATTTAAGTTGGCATAAATCTAGTTGAAGGCTTTGGTTCTTTGTATTTCCTTTTGCTTTTCTGTGAATACAATAGAATTTTTCAACTTTGTAGAAAACTTATAAAAAATATATATTTTTTACAACATAACCATTATAGCTATACTCAAAACCTGTATTTTAAAGTATTTGAGAACATATGTTATTTAAACTGCTCCAAATGCTATTGAAAAGCTGAGCTTTTAAGAACATTTTTACTCACATATAAAAGTACAGAAAGCACTACATAAATGCCAAAGTAATAAAGATATATTAAACAGCGAAGGAAAAAAATCATTTTTAGCAATACCTGGGATAAGTTATGTGTTTGTAGAATTAATATCCTCTATTCCTTGATGATCAATTATAAACTGTTTCTGAATCTGAAATGCCAAGCTGAGATATAAATTATTTCTATTACAATTTAAAATTGAGAAGACCTGCTATTGTTTTAAATCTTACAAGATACATTTTTTTCCCAAATGCTAATAGTGATCAGATGCAGGTATTTTGTTTATGAAGCATGCAGACTATCATAGATTCAGGATATCACAGTTCCACTCTTGATTGTTTCCTTCAAGGCAAGCTTTTTTAAGTTATAAGAAGTGCACTTTTAAATTAAATCAATCATACTGTAGCTTCCAGTTAATCTTTAAGACTAGAATAGTATATTTAAAATTTTGTCTTCTTGTTAAATAGATATGACAGTGTTTGCATAGTGTATTGTTAACCTCCAGTGGAAGGTTAAGCGGCTTCTTCTGTATCTTAATCTGTTGCTGTGAAAAATGACTGCAGCATCGCACCCACCTACACATGAATGGGGAAAGTGAAGACTTGCACCTGTGGGATTAGGTGTAGCAGCAGGAAGTACGAGCATTTGCAGCATGTAATTAACAAAGATTTTTTTTTCTCTTTTTTTTTAAACAGCATGTTCGTCTCACTAGGTTAACTAGTGATTAACACTTGAAAAATTTTGCTGGAGTCTGCACCCTTATTTAAACTCATTCACTCACTGGTGTATTCTATTACTTATGCAACCAGTGTCAGAGGAACTCACCTTACCATACTTTATTTCCTTCGATATTTATTGATTTTTTTATGCTCAAGGAGGAATTTTTTAGATTTTTGTGACCTTTTATTACAGCTTCGTTAGCCAAATTCTGTTCTTTTCTGAACTGAATCAGAAGTAACTCAGGAACTTCTATTTTGATTTAGAAATTACTACCCTAATAAACAAGATGGAGAATTTAGTGCTTCGTGAACTGAGGCTCTCCGTGGTTTAAATGGGAGTATTAGAAAAAGCATTTATTCTAAATGGTATTTAATACATAGCATGCTTGCTATGTGGTTTTTAATTGTTATTTTCTCATATTCATTAGGAAAGCTGTAATTTAATTACCAATACAGAAAAGATCTCTAAATATGGCTCTCTAGAATACAAAATTCTTCGTACAAACTCATTCAGACCCACCGTTGTTGAAGTGTAATAGGTCTCTTCTTTGATAAGCGTGGTGGGTAAGGCTGGTGGGCACTCGCTTGCACCAGAATTTGTAGTAATATTCTGTCTCTATGTTGCAATGAAATGCATTCTTTTCATTTACACTCCAGAAAACAAAAACTTAACAGATTTTGCTCAGTTTTTTATTTTTTAACTCCATTTCTTAACAAGATAACATATAATAATGGAATTAGATGTAGTGACTTCTAAAGTATGTAAATTTTACTGCCATAAAAGTGTCTTTGCACAAAGGATCACTGAACCAGCGATAATGTCTTCTATCTAAACACATTTGTACTGTAAGTAGAAACTGTTTAAAAGGAAAATTACATCTTTTTCAGCAATTTATCAGAGATAATTACCCTTCATACACCAAAGGAAGGATAAAGTGTTTTAAAGAACTATAATTCTAATTGGTAAATGTCACCAGCTGTTGCAGTTACTCTTACTTGTGTATATTCTTTTAATGATTATAGCCTCATGCCACAAGCTACATGAAAATATATTCACTAGGTGTGAAATTCCCATATGTCAAAGTTTCAAGAATAGGTAAACAGCTCAAAGATAAAGGAAGACTAATGCTAATGAGCAATGTAAGAATTCTAGGTTTTGTTTTCCAGGCAAGTGGATCTTAATTTGCCAAAAGGAGATAAAATGTAATTTCTAAACGGAAGAAGAAAAAGATAGAAACAGTTAATTTGTTGACACAAACTTTTAAATGAGCTTTGCCTCACACCCTCAACCAGAGATTTTTATTTCTTTGGAAAGTCGTGGAACTATCTCAGCTTACGGATTTCAGTATTATATTCCTTGGCACTGCCAAAGGCAACGGCATTTGGTTTTTTTAAGGCTTAATCTGTAAAGTGTTTGTTAGTTTTAGATGGTAGAAGATAAACTCTTCCTGGACAGTGTTTCATGATTTCTAATGTTATCTTGAAAATGATCAAGGAGACAATCAAAAATTACCTCAGAGTCTATGGCAAGTGTTTAAAGTCATTATTCTCCAGTCTTCCTGGCCATAACTTAGTTTCCAGTGGATCTGATGGGTTAAGTGATCGACTAGATTAAATTTCTAAGCATGCTCTTCCTTTGAAAGACAAATAAAAATGGGGTTGGGATGGAGGAAGTGGTGAAGGCAAGCCTCTCATTTGCCTATTCTTGAACTCCCAGGTTAGCTGGGCTGCACCCAACTGCCTCGGTATTATATATATCATAGCGTTTTGTTTCCATGCACCTGACTGAAAGTCAGATGCTGGCCTAACTCATTATTATGTATAGAAAATCTTTCATATGTCATTTTCATTCTTCAGCAGTATGCTTTCCAAATTTTCTCATTTTCAGTGTTTTGACAAAGTTTGAGGACATGGAGAGAAACACTAATGGATTAGTCGTCCTCACATATTAAGGGTAGTTAGTAATCTTTGTACAAATCAAAACCTTCCTACAAAACCCTCTTCACTGGAAAAACTGAAGTATAACACCCCCAAAAGAAAACAACCCAGGTTTCTCTTGATTACTCTCATAGTTATTTAAGCTTTCAAACCTTCGCTATGAGAATCATGCAGAAAACAGTGAAGGAATGAATTTAATAAGTTGTCTCTATTTATGTTTAGAATATATTACCTACATTGTCAATAGAAGCTCTTGAAAGAAAGACCAGTGAAGTTATTTATATTAATAGTGGTTTCAAATTATAACTGATAACTAATTTTGTTATGGGTTATGTTTGAAAGGATCCTTGAATTTATGTGGTATATATTTACCTTTAGGCTAAATACAAGAACAGTAAAAACTTGCTGTGATTCTAATTACTGAGAAATAACTTTGTTACCAAAAAAATCAAATTAGTTTTCAGTAATGAGCTATGCTCATTGCCTGTGCACTGGTTAAGAGATGGGAAATTTTATTATTATATATAAAATAGAATCCCCCCGCCCCCACCAAAAAAAAAAGTGTGAGAACTTTCTTTCATTTAAGGAGAAGACAGACACTACCAGCATCCTAGCATCACTCAGATGTAAATCTTGAGTTGTTTTTCCAAGGATATGGATCATTTAATAATTTAACTGTTAAATGATCCATATCCTCTTTCACCTATTTTCCTTGCAATATTTACTTTTGCAAAGTGAGTCTTTCGATAGAGGTTATAAGGGCATCTGTGGGTATGAACTGATGCAAGACGAACTGATTTATCTGGGCATCAGTTCTATAATGTTGTTATTTTTCATGCCATATTCTAATCAAATAAATATAGATTATAACTCAACCACAGGTGTAGATAATACAAATATGCGTTTTCATTAAGTAGTCCAGCTATATGAAACTCAAGAAAGAACTAAAGATAAGTTTAGAAGGAAAACTTTTCAGGAGCCATTCAGGTTTTTGTCCTTTCTAGTATTGATTTTAGACTCTATAGCAAGGAGGAATTATATTAACTGCCTTATCTCCTCTAATATTGGAAGGCACCAAATGTTGGATAAGTTTGGAAAGTTATGAATCCACACTTTGGCTCTTCAGCAGAGACTAGTTCATTAATACTTATATTGCATTTCTAAAATAAAATAAATCCTTGAGATGCTGCCAATAAATGTGAAAGAATAGAAGCAGTGGATAACTCACAAACTTTTGGTTTAAGTTTCACTTTGTAATACATTAAATGTCTTCTGCCCGGTACTTTCCTAATAATGCTTTATTCAGGGTAATAAGAAATTTTAATTTGTATTTCTTGAGCACCCACAGTCATTGAGGAAGAAACCCAAGGAAAGCTAACATTTTTGTTTTTAATATATATGGATAAACCAGCCAGCGGTTGATGGAAAGAAAATTATATTTGCAATTAGGAAATGATTATTGCAGGTGGAACTTTTATGAAAAATTCATTCATTTATACTGCTTGGCATATTGACCCTTCAAGATAGCCATTTAGAAAGAAAGATATTTTCTAGTTTGCAACCACATATTTCTAATCATTTTAATAATGATGGATCACTGAGACCTTGAGTTATAGACATCAGTGATAAACTTTTATTTACTTTAATTATGGAATTTACTGAAGGTGCTCATCGTTGACTTGATCTCGAGCATATTTTTCTAGTGCAATTTTTGAAATGATATAGTGAATGATTTTCCAGGGTGGTGATTAAATCATATCTTCTCAATCGATACCTGATATCTTATTCCCCATGCTTTTCCCTCACAACAGAAACCAGGAATGGATCTGGCAGACACCTATATTATGTTTGTTCGGCAAAACCAGGATATTCTTCGAGAAAAGGTCAACGAAGAAATGTATATAGAAAAGCTGTTTGATGTAAGTAACTACCTTTGCAAGGTATGCTGGCATTATAGACGCTGTGAAGGGGAAAGTTGCATTTTGATGGCATGTTTGCAAAGCCATCTCTCCTTTTTTGATCCTTTTTCTTCTCTGTAGCTATTATAGTTGATAATTTTATTGCTTTGACTACTGACAGAAGCCTTAATTGGCTTCTTTTTGCACATGAGAACTGTCACTGTTAGAATGAGAGTTTGAAAAACCTTGTAAGGTTAATTTTAACAAGCAAGATGCTAATCAGTTTACCATTGTGTATGTAGCATCATTTCACTTGCCTTTGCCGTGTTCCACAAACAGAATCAGATTGTAATGGATTCGTCCCCAAACCATAAAAGTTTTTTTAAGTCCGTAAAATATTCTTTAGTTAAACAAAGGAATAGGGTGCAGAAAGCTAAATATCTATCTGCCACTCTACTGTTGTTGAACATTTTTACTTTGATTTACAGTGCTGATGTACGTTCTCAGTTATAACACCGCAGCTTTATCAGTATGAAGGTCTTCATTTAGGCATAGCAGCTCCTAGAAATGGGGGATTGTGATTCTAGACACCATGATCATCTAGTGTCCTTTCTTGAGTATCTGTAAAGGAGACTAAGAGAGCAGTCCATTTCAATAACAATGTTGTCATTCATTTGTAATTACTAACAGCCAATTTAAAGGAAATGGTACTTGGCTTGTCGCATAACTTTGCTTAATTCACCACAATGCTGATTCTGAAATGTGATATTTGCTTTGAACTGTATTTATGTACATCTCTGCATTTTAGAAATGCTTTTCTGGCAGTTCTATTTAATTATGCAAGTTACCACAAATGTTTTCATAACAGCAATTCACGGGCTCCATGGTGACACTTCAGCTGTGGCAGTTACAGAAGGTCTTGCTACGTCATCATCTCCGCCATGGTCTGTCATGTCAGTGTTCACTGTTTGTCAGATTGGGTGGTCAAAATGAGTCTTATCTTTCATACTTTATGTTTCTGGCCTCTACCAAAACTGTTTTACAATAAAAGTATCATCTGTTTTAATAAGCTAAGTGTTAATATGTGTGAAAAGAATGATTTCCTAAAAGCTTTGATGCCCTGCAGGGGTAGAAAAATTATCATCCATCCAGCTGGCTCTTTTACAAAATACTGAAACCATTTTAGCAACTTCTGCTTCCATTTGCTATTGCTTTGAATTTACAAACATATGTTTCACTTCCAAGTTCTCTTACTTTTTTTGCTTATGTGGTAGTTTTCAAAAATGTTGAACAGAAAAGGAAAGTTGAATTGATGTCATTCCTATTGTGTTTCTTCTTAGTATAGCTAAAGCACATATTCTGTGGTGAAAAAAAAGGTAGTCATTTTGAAAATAGGCCATCGTAGATAGTGTATGTGTGTGTGTGTTGGGGGAGGGGGTGCGGTATGTGTGTTTTCTTAACATCTTCGATTTTTTGTCATGGTGACCTATTTACTACAAAGCTTGCCATCAGTTCATAACAGAGGTAGAACTTTTTTCTCCATAAAGATATTTCCAACTCCTCTTCATTCACCAAACTTCATTCACCAACTAAAGATATTTCCACTCCAACTCCTCTTCATTCACCTAACTTCTGAAGACTTTTTGTGTGGCAACAATAACAACAGAGCTAAGTAAAGTGGACAGAAGGAGGCCAACATTAAAATGTGCTAGTTTAATTGTCCTGGTTATATATACTTTCCTTTAGATGCCTAAACATTTGACATAGCTGTAAGATTGGTTCTAAAAAGAGCCCTTGACAAGCAACCATTCTGTGTTGGTCATGAAGCTTTTGTCATTTTGCATATCCCAGTACAGCACAGGACTTGTTATTCGTAAAAGAGTTATAATGTCCTTAAACACTCTAATATTTTTAAGTTGCACATTTGTATTAGTGTAATTAAAAATAAAAAGTAGACTCTAATACTATTGATATGTCATCAAAAATAACATGTTTGAGGGAGATACTAAGAGCCCCTAATTAGCCAAAGCTGAATTTGCCTCAATTACAGTTAGTAAATGAGAGGTTATCAAGTATGTGTTGAAAGGTAAAATAGAATGTGTATCTTCAGCAACAGATCATTACTGAGAGACATTATATAATTATTGGAAATCCACTTGGCTGGAGCTTAAAATATTGTTAGGTGTCAGGAAACAGTTGAAAATAATGACTCTATAAATACTGTTAGCAACCTTAGTCTGTTACAGATAAAAGATGGAAGAGAACAGTTTTATTAGGCGTTATGACAAACTTTTGCTATTCTAGTTAAAGTACTTTCTGAGTATCTGAGTATGTAAGGAAATGAAGGCACCTAACTGCTGATGTAAAGGGAAATATGCACGCGTGCACACACACAAACACACACACAAAATCTCAAAATATTAAAACTAAAAGTATTCTTTGAAGATCAAAAAACTTAATAATAGGACAAATATCAAGACATTCTACTTCGCTCCATAAGCGGTTAAATTTATCAAAATTATCAAGAAAGTAATAATAGGCTTAGCTGTCACCACTACCATTTCCGAGCACCTCCATGTACCAGCAAGTGTGGTAGGTGCTTTACCTATATCATTTCTAACCTTCTGAGCTCGATGCCAATTTTCCCCATTTTATCCTCATTTTCAGGTTAAGGAATCTGCCACTCAGAGAAGTGACTTAAGTGTTGAATCAGACTTTGAAATTGTGTCTCTCTAGTCTCAAAGTCCATGCTATTTTTGCCTTACTTCATACTTACAAAATTTGAAATGATAAAACAGTGTTGTGGAAAGAGGGCTGGACCAGGAATCCAAAAACCTGAGTTCCAGCCATAGCTCTGCTATTAACTGTCTGAGTGGGTTAAGAAGTTATGTCACCTGTTAAAGACTCAGTACAGTTGGTACACGTAAACCGAAAAAGTTCCAGATGGTTCCTGAAATCCCTTTCAGACTTTAAACCAACTCAAATAAGTTTTAATTTTAGTGATATTGACAAAAATTACTGCATTGGTTGCACTATGAGTCTTGCACCCCAGAATAGAAATTCTTAAGTTTTTGCGTGTGTATGATGGTCAGGGGAAAGCAGGGTACACTACCCAAGTGCAATGGATAAGAAGATAGAAAAGAGATTCTCTATACAAAAACATCTATGCCATACGATGTTCTATGTCTCTACCACCTGAGTTCCAAACCCTAAATTTAGAAAAATATTTGGAACTCATATATTCTGTATTCATGCTTTCTCTGAGTCTAGAATATTTTCAACACAGACTGTCTCTGCCTCTCTACTGGTCATTGGTATACATGCTAAGTTTAAAATCTACATGTTAAATTTACTATTTCAATTTTTTTTTTAAATGTGACTTATCTGGGTAAGAGAAATCTTAAAGGAAGTTCTGTAAATGGAGAGATCATGGGTTCACCAAAAGGTTTTTCTGCTTTGTAGACAATCTCTTACCCCAATGTCCTTTTTCTTACATACGAAACATCATTGATAAGATTTTTTTAAGTTTTATCAAATCAAAACCATCTACAACTTGTCTAATCCCAATATAAAACTATGACAATGATTTTCTAATTCTTAAATCTCATTTTTAATGCCCACTCTAATGTTTCTTCCCACACTCTCAGGTTTCAGGACACACAGTGCCAGCCAGAGGTACCCATGTGTCAGGAGAGATGCTGGTAACAGCCCTCGAGAGCTTCGGATCTCTGGGCTGGAAAATGGTCATGTTTCAGAAGTCAAAATTGACATCTAGAGTAATTACCACAAGAGCACCCTCTACAGTCATTTCTTAATGTCCAAGAATCTTACAGTACTGAGGCAGTTAGGAGTTGACTAAAGTGCGTCAGATTGTCTGGGATAGAGAGCAGACCTACCACTCCAAACCTTTGTACATTTATTGAGCATTGCCCACCTTGCGTCTCTTTGAAACTATTTCATTTTAGCTCTCACATTGCTGAAGACACATCAGGGTGCAGTATTTAATTGGTAAATCATGCAGATTAAACATTCTCTTGTGTTATAAACTGATTAAATATTTAATTGTTGAGGAGTTTCATCTCAATGACATTTTTTAAAAAATATTGTTGCGACGTCTTGTAAAATTAAAACTAATTCTTTAAATGATAGTTAATCAGTTCCATTTGTCCAAATGGTATTTTATAAAGCATTAATTTCTCAGGACTTTCCTTGAAAAGAATTCTTTTCAATAAAGAAACTCTAAACATTTTAAGTAAAATTGACCTAAACTATATAAATGAGTTCAGTAGCCACGTTAAGACATAAGATAAAAAGAAAAACAAAACCTAGAACTACTTCAGGTACATGTGCTCCTCAAAAGAAAACTAATTTTGCACTTCCGTGCTCTTTTTTGTCCCTGGAATCCCAAATAAGAAAGGGTGAAAATGCTCAGAGTTTTTGAGTTTAGAGTTTCACACCAATGCCTCGATTTTTTTTGATTTGAGAATTTATTCATCCTCAGTAAGATCAACACTACTATTCTTAAGTTCTTTAAAGATTCAGTTTATTGTCATGTTGATTTCCAAGAATAGTTGAAATCGACAGAGCATGGCTAATAAGGGCCGCTAGATAAAACTTTCCTTTCATAATACCCTTAGTGGTATGTATCTAGAGCTGACCATCTACATTTTCAGTCATATTCTTTGGGTGAATTTCTTTGTGTATATAGTCAGCCTCTTTATTAGAATGCAGACTGGAACCTATTAAGGCTGAAGACTTCTTTGCCCGCTTGCATTTCATAAAATTCTGTAATCTTATAAATCTATTATTTTATATGTGAATGTTGATTTTAAAATAGCAGTTTTCCTCTTTTCAATGATCTTTCACTCTCAAATAACTGGAAAGTCATATAGACTACATAAATTAGTATATATTCCCATTATGGAGTATTTTCTTTTTGGTTTTATCTTTATATAAAACATTAACTGTGGGCCCATTATGTCCAACCATGATTTTTCTATCAACACTAAAAATTTTATTTTAATATCACTCATAATCATTTTCTTTTTCCATCAATAGAACAGAATGATGTAAGTTTAATGATGTACTCGAGCCTATTTGAGATAATTTATTTTTAAACATTGTTATGTTGTGCACCCTGGTTCCTCATTGTGTACTAAAGGTAGATAAAAAGTTTCACTATATTTGACATCTGTTACAGGAGCAGCATTTCATTCACTTCACGTGTTTTAACAGTAGTTAGCTGCTTTAGCACATTGTTTACCAGGTAGTGGTTTTTTTTTTTTTTAATTGCATATATTCCTGGTTTGTTTTACCTACAGTATTTAGACTCACATTGAAGTTGTTTAACTTCTTTTAAGACAGTCATAGTCAAACTTGTTCTGTATATTTTCTTTTGCCTCAGTAAATCCCATACAGAGCTTGCTTTTTAGCTATTTTTTCCCCTCAAAGTTTGTTTCTCTTTTAAACCTCTGCTCTCAAATTACAGCCGTCTGCTGCATTTAAGTTAATAATCCTTATTTTAATGTTAAGTTATTATTTGTAAGTGTAAGAATTTATAAAAGGATCTACTTTAGATGTCTGGTGTGTGCCAAAATAGCTTTGGCAAGTCTAGACGAGGCTCAGGGCGGCCAGAGGCCCTCATTTGAATCTAAGCTGTTGATGAATTAAAACCTGAGAAACTTGAGATAAGCGTGCCTAATTGCCTAAAAGAAACTCAACAAGAAAATGTATTGTAGCTTGTTGATCTTTTTTCTTTGATAATTCAAAAGAATCGTCAAGAAATATGTGGACTTCTTACTTATATTCTTGAAATGTGATCATGGAACACAACTGTCATTTGGCACATTCCCAGAAATACACATCTTTGCATGAGGCACCTGGACATATGTGGCAGGTCTGGTAGAATCAGCTAATTAACAACACAGGCTTAAACAGGCACCTCATCTGGCAGTGCAGTTAGTTGCCTGATGGTGCTCAGCAGGGTTGGGTAGTGCTTTTTATTTTTCTATCCTAATGGTCTGCTGCCCACCTAATTTTGCCTTATTGTCAGTCACTACTTACCGCAGCTTGGGGCCCTCCCAGGAGGCTAAATTATTATCAAAGGATTAGGGAGATGTAGCCTTGCAGCTCTGACATTTCTGATTACTTGTCTATGCCAGAACACTAATTAGCTGTGACTAATTAAGAAAAATGTTCCTGCCATAGAAAACCATTTAAAAGAACTGAGAAGAAGAAAAGCAATTCAAAAGCTGAGCAGTGCTCAGATTTGCTGATGCTCTTTAGATTCCCACCAGAGCCTTAACTCACCTTTAATGGTGCTCAGGACTTAAAAAAAAAAAAAAAAAAAAAAACTCACAAACTGATCTGAGA
>NW_011888814.1:3570664-3586522 GCF_000151845.1 Pteropus vampyrus | reverse complement strand
ACTAAGTCCAACTGAAAAAAAACAATATGCATAAGGAAGTGGCTATTATGGTAAAACCATAATTTGATGTGTTTATTAAGTGCATTGAAATGAAACTATCAAAGAACAATTTTCAGAGTTACTTATAAATACCTAAGCTTGAGAGAGAGAGTTCTCAGTTTCCTGATCTCAGCCCAGCCCTATGTAAGAGACTATCTAAATGTTGCTATCTTAATATGGGCAAACTATTTTATTTGAAATCAAGAAAGTTCTAACTCCTACCTTACCCAAATAATTCATGCTGTTTTTTAAACCCATATCCCTTTTGCTTCTCAGTGAAGAACAAAATGCAGGTTGCCAGCATCCTCTAGGGAATAATCTTTCCGATATATGAAGACTGTTATTAAGCCACCTGTCATACTTGTCTATGCCAGAACAAATAGTCCCTATTTGTTTAACTGCTCTTCATAGGCTCCCTTTCTAGCCCTTCATTCGTCTTTGTGGCTGTTCTTTGAAACTTCTCAAAGTATTCTCAGTCATGCTTAGGGTTTAAAGTCAAGAATAAGGCGCAGTATTTGAATGCGGCCGAACAAGATTCTTTCAAGCCATATTCCTATTTATGCATTCTAATATATAACTTTCCCACAGTTCTTGTACTGATCCTCATAGATTTGCTTCCATACATTCTCCACATATCTTACTATATTGACTTTTTCCTCAGTTACTGCCTAGCTTATACCCATCCAATGCATACGTTTATTGGTGTAGAATGTTCATTCAATTGATGTTTTGAATGCATAAGGTCTAGAAAACAAATCCAATTCACCATTCAATTACTATGGGTAAGGGCTGGTGGTAGACGTTGGGATTAAAGGGTTAGGCATTGGTTTTGTCCCACATAGTTGATTATCTCTGTCACAGTGGCTCCGTAGGATTCTAATTAGAATAGGAAATGGGAAACCCTCTTATTAATCATTTATTCATCTAACTAGCATTTATTGAACATTTTCTAAAGGCTGCATACTATGCTAGAGGCCGAAAATACAATGTGAAGCAAGATAGACCCAGTTCCTGCCCTAAGAAAGCTTACATTCTTATGACCAAATGGGTCTTTTGAAAAAGCTGTTAATTTCTACATTAAAATGTTGCATGATTTCATCTAAAAAATAGGTATTAACAGATTGTTTTGCAAATAGATGTACTATGGAGAACTAAAATTCAATGCCTTTTCATAACAGATATAGTGATTACCTATGAAATTTTTTTTAATTTTTATTTTTCAGTTAGAGTTGACATTCAGTATTATTTTATATTAGTTTCAGGTATACAGCCTAGTGGTTATACATTTATAAAATTTACAAAGTGATCCCCTGATGAAATTTTGTTTGTCTGTTTCTCCCCCATTTCAAGTGGATGATTGGAAACTTGCCAAAAGCCAGCGCAAAATTTGTACCTAGCTCCAGTGTTTGCAACATCAAATGCCAGGACTGTGGGATAAGGGCACACCCTCCCTCTCTACCCTTCACGGCTTCTTTGCTCAAAAGCCAGGCTTACACCGGCTCCCAGGAGAGCGCTAATGTTTCTTCAGACAGAAGTCAACAACGCCACAGCAGTGATATTTTCCTGCCCTTTTTACAGAACAGCTCACAAAGCCAACAAGTATAGAAGGCACCCAAAACATGTCACTTAGTAGTGAAAATGTGCAGGCAGCACTGCCAGCCGTACTCCAGTATGCCCCAGGGCCTCAGATAACCTCCAGGAAGGGGTACCAGTACCCTGAGCATATGCTGGAGAGGCAGTTCCCTGCCTGTGTGACAGACTCTGGAGGGCCGCTCCAAGAACTGAGCATGTCAACAGCTGAGCATGTAGTGTCACCATATCATTGCGTGTAAGAGTATATATGTGGACATTCATGTAAAGACGTAGACATGGGGGGTTATTAGTTTACAACACTTTCTCTTTTATTTAAGTCATCACCTAAAATAAAGTCAGAATGTCATCTTTAAAGCTCTGTTTTAGTCCTGTGTTAAATTTCTTTAGCCAAATGCAATTCTTTACTTTTTTGTGATTTCTACAGCTTTAACATCTATTAAGTTTTCTATTTAATGAAACATGATTTAGGTCGGCAATTAATCTGGCTCTGATATTCTTTAATCCTTTTTCTATTGAAAAGCTGCTCTGTCACTATGATATATATGTAGCACTTTACATTTCCAAATACTAAAAAGCATGCAGTCCTTCAATAAATATACAATGCTGTGTGCCAGACATTCTGCTAAGGGCTGGAGGTATCAATAAAAGTAAGACTTGGTTGCTGCCTTGTGAATATTCACAGCCCTTTGAGGCAGAAATATGGCATATTGTACAATGTTTTTATTGACACCTATACAGAGTTCTAGGAGCAGAAAATATGGGAGCATCTAATTCCAGGCAGTAAGAGAAAGCACTGACTTCATAGCAGATAATAATGGTTGAACAGAGTCTTAAAGGCCACGGAAGTAGATCTGGCCACAAAACATACTTGGGGATAAAAATCCAGACAGAGGGACTAGCCCAGAAACCATAGATTTGGAGAAACCCAACATCTGGCAGAGCAGCAGGTCATTCAGTTCACTGAAAATGGTTCCCATGGGAGGGCATCGTGAGTCAGAGACAGAAAGATTGCTATTTACTCCAGCCCTACAGCACTCTTGAAAAGTAGTTTTGGAAAGATCATTCCCCATTTTTTCATAAAGAGACTTAAGCAGAAAGACCTGCTAATAGTTAATTCTCAAACCTAGATTTTATCACAAAATAGACTGCGCCACTCAGAAATCTAATTTATTTTTATCCAGATATTCTATATTATCAATTTAAATGCAACATTGACCAAAATTTTATCTATAGTATTCAAAACGAGTCCTCCAACCAGATGAAAAGATTATAGTGCCCAGACGAACCATTCATAGATTGTCTGTGCCCCAAACTGGAACATACACGAGTATAACTGGATCAATCACTGAGTTCATTTCAGTCAAAAGATTTGTCAAGCTAGCGTCCACCCTATCATTTGATAGCAACTGATTATCTAAAAATTTCACTTTGTAATCACCAGTCTTTTTATCACCAGGAAAAGAGCCACAAAATAAACTCAGAGAGGCACTTGCCTACTTGATGGTAATGAATAATAAAGAATAGTATTGATTTTAATCCTCTTTGTGTAATATGGAGGTAGACTACTTTAATAATACTACTTTCAGGACATTTGAGAATGAAGGAAATTTGGATTAAGGAAATAGTAGTGAGTGGAAAAGAGCTTGTGCAATTCCCATTTTATGAAACTTATCCTGTAACTTACTCAGTTTTATAACTAAAAAGAATCTAATTCATCTGAAAATGTCTTATTACACTCATACATTTTTTAAAGGAAAAAGTGTGACAGAAAGTATTAAACTTCAAGAATAAGAAAACTTTTTCGGCATTCAGCAAGCATTTATTAGGTACCTACTGTCTGCCAAATCTCCCATGTTAGTACTTTTTATATTTTCTCTTAACAGACATTACAGTGCTCATGGACTCTCCTTTACAGACTTCCCAGTAGAGTTAAAAAATGCAAACCACCCTGAACATGAAGTTATTGAACATGGAAGACAAAAGACATGAATCAAGTACTTCTCTGTTCTGTTTTTAAAAAAAAGAAGAGAGCTGCAAATATAGATCAAGTTCCCTTATGAATGAACCAAAGATTTTTGTCCACATTGCATTGTTTTGTTAGAGCAAAAAAAAATTCCTTTTCAGTATTCCTAAGCATTTGGGTGTATGGCACTTTAAAACGTCTTAAGGGGACACGTGGGAGATGCACAGCCCAAGAGCCATTTGGTCGGTTATCCTTACAAGAAGTATAGCTCTTTAAAGCATTTATTTACATTACATATTACATTATTGGGTTTACAAATA
The DNA here is from genome assembly GCF_000151845.1 of Pteropus vampyrus. NCBI lineage: Eukaryota > Metazoa > Chordata > Mammalia > Chiroptera > Pteropodidae > Pteropus > Pteropus vampyrus. Next base: position 3,582,607 of record NW_011888814.1, on the reverse strand, counting down.
TCTTTAATCTTTGGAACAATAAGTATCTCGATGTCACATCACAACCCCCTTACAATGACTCAGGAACCGCCAGGACTGCAGAGTTGTTCTCTTAGTTGTCTGCTTGAAGCGTCAGAATGCCCTTAAAGAATCAGATTTTATTGACGAAATAGACTGTTCCCATCCCATCAAGTTTGTTATAAGAATTAAATGAAATTTTAACTGATGCGCTTGAACTTCCCATGGAGAATTAAAAAATGTGTCCTATGTCTCTATAATCAGAATTCATAAAAGTAATAATAGTAATAAGAACTGTACCTCACATTTCTTTACCATTCATTTCTCCTTACACTTTAATTTTTAGATGTCTGTACTTTGTTAAAAAGCCAAAATGAGTAAGTTAAAAACAAACAAAATAAATAATAGAAAGTTCTAGAGCCCTAGACTTGAACTTTTTGGAAGAATAAAGCTATATTTAAGCAGTGTATGAAAAGAAAAAGTATGATCTTTCATTTCAGTTCACTTTTACAAGAATCACGAGCTAGGTTATTGCAAATCATGCCCTTTACTCTGATGGTCAAATCTAATCTCATAGTATTTCTGGAGATCATGAGAATCTTATTTTGTAAGCTAGATTTATATAATCTATACTTCACATTACAGGTGAGAAAACTGAGGCATAGAGAAAGCTAGTGTTAGGCTCAGTGAAGCAAAGAATAGCGTGAAAGGGGCCAGCATTACTCGCCCTCTCAGCTTCCGTATTGATGTCCTTCTCTGCTGTGTTGACAGCCAGCCCTCAGCTGCCATGTCCAGATGCAAGTCTCTGTCTTCCCCCCATGAACAGCTCTGGGTCTAGCCGAAAATGTTGATAGGTGTAGGCTGGGTTGAGCACTTCCTGTATTTTTTAACCATAATCCACTGGTTTCACTTTCCTTTATATATAGTCCTTTCTCTTATTTTAAGCCAACAAAAATTATCACACTGAAAACCTTCAAAATTCTTGTGTCTGGGGTCTTTTTTGTGGAACTAAATATGATCGTTTCAGTGGGATACCTCGAAGAAAGGGGGAAAATGTATTATTGTATCGAATTTACCATTAATGTAAAATTTGCATTTTGATGTTTAGAAATGGGAAATGAGTGGCCACACATTTAATTATATTAAATAGACGTGCTGTTTACAAAAAGAAAATGTGTAATGAAGCATTTCCATTTGCTTTTTAGTATACCGGCGAAACTGATGGGCATTAATGTTTGTAAATATTTTATTTTTTTTGCTCTCTGAAGCTATGAAATAATCCTAAAGGATGGATTATTTGAAATAATCCAAACTTATCAAAACCTTCAGAATTTCAAAAATACCATTTGTTCTTTTATCTGATTCAACTTAGCATTTAAAAGGTAAATATTTCCTAAGGCGAGATTTTCTAGATGGTATTTCACTTCAACACAGTGACTCAACGCTTGTAAAACAGCCTCTCGAAATAAATGAAGAAATATATATATATATACTGTGGAAATTTAGCCATTCCGTATCTTAGTGCACTAAAGTTTTTTTCTGTTGTTCACCTATCGAGGCGAACATAGCTGGAGAAGAATTGAAATATATCAACTAGTCGTACCAATTCATAATCAATAAAAAGCTAAACACTTAAGCAGAAAATATGTCACAGATTTGTTCCCTAGCAAAGCAGCTATTTTTACCTTGCCATCATCATCAAAAGCCGCATTCTGACAGAAATCATTTGCTTGAAGCAGCCGCGATATATAAACCCTATGTGGTCTTGTGATTCAGATTTAGGAGTATCAGCCACAGAGGGTCTAAAGGCATTGTGCATTAGTATGTATTGAGACCTCATTCCAGGTGGCAAGCAGCTGGACTTTTTAAAAATAAAACTTCCAAGATAAATGTGAAGTGCTTGTTTTCCAGGCAATAAGCGTTATATTTAATTGAATCATCCTCAGAATGTTATAAATTAGACGGAAAAGGGACTTGCGCATATTTAATATATTTGTTTTGTGTTTCCACCGGTCAACAGAATAATGAAATTCCTTAACTACTTCTCTTTAACTTGCATGAAGAAAGCACGGTATGTTGCTAAATCTCCTTTCATCGGCACTGCGAAGAAACAACTTTAATCCTTGTTAGAAAATTGCCGAGTCTGGGGCTGACAAAGAGCTCATGCTTGTTCCATTGTTAGTGCTCCCCGGCCCCAAGAGCAGAGCCCTTTACAGCTGCGTGGATCCCGCCCGGCTCAGCTGCACTATTTAGGAGAGGAGGTTTGTCAATTTCTATTGACAATGGAGAGAGTTTTTCAGGGCCTGTAGCAGTGCTGACACAGTTGGGGATCAATGCCAGCCATTCAGACTGCACCCTCTTTCATTGCTTTGGTTTGTTAATTCAAGACTAAAGGTCCACTGAGGGGGTTCAGGGTGTTTAAGAAAGCTGATGAACTGCTTAAGAAAGCTGATGAACTGCAAGCGTTTATAGCCCTGGTGTGGCAATTTCCATAGTCAGTGGCAACTCCTGGCACTGAGGGAGCTGTGTCCTTGTTGACCCTCTTGTTATTAAAAATGCACAAGTGCTGCGCTTCTCAATATTTCAACACTCTTTCATTGTCAATACCACCTTCTGAGCCCTTCAGCTTGTTGCTTGCTCTAAAGATCTTCTTAGATTGGGTTTGAAAACTTCACCTTAAACACTAGATTAGACTGATGTTCTGTTTTCCGTGCTCCTGTTGATTTGTTGAACCTTCCCAGGGCTGGAAAGCAAGTAGCAGCTTGATGGGGAGACGGGCTGCTAATATGATTTACCAGTCTACAGTCATGCACAATAAGTGTGAATAAATACAGGGGTCTCACAGAGTCAACCCTAGCCTTTCCTTTTCTTTTATTTTTGCTTTAAAAGAGATATCTCAAGAAAATGAAGGGAGTAATACATGCCCTTACAGGAGCTGAATGAAACACACACACACACACACACACACACACACACACTCATACACACACACATACACAACCATATTTTTTGTTAAAGTGACAGGCTGCTGTCATGCATTGATGTAGAAAAAATATGTAGAATATACACTTACTGCTTTATTCCTAAGTAGACCAAAGCAAAGAATAAAGCAGTAATGCCACACCCGTGACTTCGGTGCATGCTGCAGCACCACTTCCTTGTCATCCCCTGAAGGGAAAAGTGAATAGTCAACCAAGTTGTTTTATAAAATTAACTTTTTCAAAATGGAAGGGCGTTTTCTAACATTTAGACTTTACCGCACATTCGCCCTTTTCAAATTTTGTTTTCTTTGTTTTGTAAGGTTAGTTTGGTTTCATGGGGGCAGGAGGGTGAGGAGGATGAAGCTAACCTGCCTTTGACTTTTTTTTCTTAAGATGAAAAATGGGACCTGTGATACTCTAGCACTCAAAAGAGGAACATATCAATTCCAGCACCAGAAATGGGAAAGTGCTAGAGATTTTTGTTTGGTGGTTTAGCTTGTTTGCTTGTTTGTTTGGGGGGTGTGCGTGTGTGTGTGTGTGTGTGTGTGTGTGTGTGTTCATATGGAAGAAAGAAGCCCTCCTGGTGGGGGGTATTTTTGTTAGCTTATTCTTAGTAGCAACATAAACTCTGAGCTAAGCTACTGCTTTCTCTTACTTCGCTTGATTTGGCTGAAGTTCTTCAAAATGTTTTGACATGGGAACCAAAAAATATGCATTCTTATCTAATAAATTTTTCTTATAGAATAATTTGCTTGCCTTTAAAGTAAGATAATGGTAAAGTAGCTTAAGCGTTTTGCTTAACAATAGTTCTCTTTTTTCTCTCTTTTTTTTAGTTAACTTTAGATCATTTTATTCCCAAATTGCTTTTCTCCATAATTATAAGTTTGGTATTTTGTGTTAAAGAAATTATCATGTTAATAATAAATTTCTGTTACGTTAGATATCTTCTTGATAATCAGTTATAAGTATCATTTATATGTAATGGGAAAATGGAGTTAAATTAATTTTAAATTATATAAGGATTTTAAGAACATAAAGATACATATGAAGTAATTTTAACAAAGTTTTTTCATTTCCTTAAAATTCATACAACATATCATTTTTATAGTAAGTTTACAGTCAACTAGTGTCATGCTAGACTTCGTATAATATATTTTGTCCCCCCAAACGTAAAAGAAAATTTATTATTCCTTGCAGGGAGACTGTAAGAATCATAATCATTATAACTACATTTTAGCTTTCAAAGGATCTGGAAAGTGGTATAGGAGTGAGGGACTTAATTCAGTACAATTATACTCAAGATCGCCAATACCTGTGAGTGTTTACCTGTATTAAAATAGAGCTCAAAGAGTTGAGGTTATAAATAATTTGAAATAAGCAGTATAGAATTTAAATGATATCAAAAATAGAGTGAGTACAAAAGATTTTGTGATTTAATGTGTCAGCCTAAGTACTGAATTTATTATCAGTTCATTTTTTAAGAGTTTAGGAGTTTATCTCATTTTATAAAACTTATTTCTGTACTTTTACATGTCCTAAACATTAAGAAAGTAATCATTAGGAAAGAGCAAAATCAGGTACATCAATAACATATATTTTTTAAATTAGTGTATCCCACATTTTTAAACTTTAAATATTCATTCATCCATTTGATATCATAGTATTTAATCAGTTTTGTTATTTTACTTAGCTTATCTCACTTTATGTATATGTGTTTTTAGTATACTAACAAATTAATAGAAATAAGTCTGATGAAATAAATTCATTTTAATTTATGCTTAAAATACGATTCGTTATACTAAATTTTTTTAGAACAATGTTGTAATACAAGTCCAGGTGAATTTCAGACTATTTCTATCCCTTAAGATTTTTCTTAGAAATTGAATTTACTGTTTTATTATGTGAAGAAAAACATTTAAGATTTCTGTGTTCAAATACCTAAGAACATATGCACACACATATGTGATTTGTAATGTCACTATGTTTGTGTTTACGAATAAGGCACAAAATTCCTTCTCTGTCAAAAAATTTTTGTCATTTCTTAAGTGCTGAGTGACTTTGATATTTCTCATGGTTATCTGAATGAAGAGCACTCTTTTTCTTACAGTAGTACCTAAACCTAGCTCTGGCACATAGTCATCAAATTTCTTAAAATGTCACCACTAATGGCATATTGCTTTTTTTTCAAAATAGGAACAAAATTCTCACTTTTTCTGTTCTCACAGACATTATGTATGAACAGGAAATGACATTAGAGAAGAATTTCAGTTTTCCCCTCAAGAGAATTATAATAAACAAAGAAAAAAATGAATCATTCAAAAACACTTGCAAAATGAAACAGATCCTTTTCTTTCATAATTTGGTCAATTGGCATTTGTTTTGTGATTCTTATGACACAGGAATTCCATCCTGATAATATTCCTTCCTAAGATCTCAAATTCTTATCTTATGTGGTTTTAAAAGATCTTGGTAAATACTTAACAATCGATAGTAGATACTTGTGTGATTGAGGATTACCGTTCAATAAGCTGTGAATATTTTTGCCATCACTCCTTTAAAATGTCATTTCTAGGCATTAACTATGCGCATTATAGCATAACACATCTACTCTTTGATTTTACATAACTTACAGGCTAATAGGAAATATTTTCCTATGAAAATCATTTACCGGTCTTCCCGCTGTTTGGCAGTCCATTCAGTCCCATAATATGTATTTAGTACCCATTGTTACCTACTAATTACAAAGCAGGCCGCTAGGCTACAAGTGCAAAAACACTATTTCCCATGAATATGTTACAACTGAAAGACTGTAATGCTAATTCATGGAAAGAACAGCCTAGGTCAACTTAGCAGATTTTCTAGCAAAACATACAATTCTGTTAACAGGGAATTATAGCATTATTGACTTCAAGTGCTGATCTGTAGTCACTGCAGAGTGTTTCATTACCCCCTTATTACCGAATCTGTTAAATGAATACTGCAGAGGCTTTCTTTTTTGTTCTCCTCCCCTCTGCCCCCATCCTTCTTTCCAGCAATGGTACAGCAGTTCCATGAAAGTCATTTGTGTGTGGTTGGCTGATAGATTAGACCTTCAGCTTCATATTTACCAACTGAAGACGCTCATCAAGATCGTGAAGGTAAACAAAATGTGTTTAGATGTGAATTGCCCAGCAAGCTATAAAGAGTAATGGCAAGATATTGACATACAAAACAAAAAACAAAAAACATTTGATATAACCGAGTGGATGTAAGTACTTTTAAAATGTCACTTTTAGCAATGAGGTGCTGCCGTTTACTTCCATTTTCGATTAGATTACTAAATAAGTATAAACTTACCTTTTTTGCTCTGATAAATAAAAAATATTTTATCAAGTAATCACATTTTAAGATAATGTACATAAAGCCCCTACCACATTTACCTGAATGTAGTTGGTCCACAATAATTTCATATTTTCTTAAGTATAAAAATGTTTTTTCATAATACATTTTCTCCATGTTGATTGGAATCATATATCATTGTGAGGGCTTTTGATTTGTATTTGCCAATAGGATAAGGAGAGTCTCCATTATTTTGTTACATCCTGATACAAAAGTAATACATTGTCACTGCCTGAATTCTTTTGGAAGCATGTTCCTTCCTATATGTAAGAGAGAATTGGTTCCAGTGCTGGGGACCATCCAAAACTAACATGTCATATCAGTTCAGCAAGGCCATTTTGACTTCTGCTCTTCAAAAGAAAAAATAATAACATACATGTTATTTTTAGTGGCTAGGGGCTTTAAAATAATACATTTATTTAACATAATTCTTCACACTTTGTAAATTCTAATGGAAACACAAAATTTACCCCAAGTATAACTTTTTCTTAAAATTGATACGTGATGGCTAAAACCATAATTCTAAGCTACTGAGATCAGCTGTTCCTTTAAACAGATGACCTTTACTTCCATTTTAGTACATCTATCAAATTGGTACATACAAATATATAACATATATACACATGCACATATATATGCACCTATATATGCATGTGTGTATATATGCACACAATTATTTATGTATATATGTTTATGTGTGTATATGAGTACATGTGCATGTGTGCACACACACTGATTCTCAAAGTGTCATTCCTGACCGAACATTATCAGCATCACCTGGAAACTTGTTAGACATGCAAATTCATGCCCCTTACCTCAGACCCACCCTTGAGAGTGGGGCCCAGCATTCTATATATTGACAAGCCTTCCAAATGATTTTGATAGATGTTAAAAGTTTGAGGAGAACTGTGTTACATCATTAAAGGAAGTTTCTATTGACATTAAAATCTTTTCTGTCATTCTCTTGGTTCCTGCAGTTTAATTAGAATACAAATTCTTTTGTGCCATAGGCACACAGGTTATCCTAGATTAGAAAGACCCTCAAATAGAGAAGTTCTATTCTAAGGTAAGAAGCTGGCAAATCTGGAACGTACAATAACAATCATGATTAGTCATAAATAACAAAATTATAGCCACTCACCAATTTTTAGTACTGTTAAACACATTACGCTTCAATGGACCAAATACCTTTGATCTAGAGCACTTCTTACCAGCTGTTATTTATTTTACAAAGAAACTGAAACCACACTAAGATATGTTCATAGTTGCCTTCATTTCTCTATTGTTTCTTCCTTGTTTCTATAAACATGACTTGGAGAGCTTTCAAATAAAGCTTATTTTTTCATGAAAAAGAATCAGGATAATTCGTATTTGCCTTCTAAGTATATGTATCTGCTAAGATTGCAGTCTGTACTGTTGGGATTAGCTGGTTGCCTTTATGATCAGCCATATTTTCAAGCTAATGTCTGCTGTGTTCAAAATGTCAGAAATTGCATATTCAGCCGATTGGTATTGATAGATTAAGCTCTTTACTTCGTTTTTAGAATAAAAATCTTCATTTTTTTTTTTAGCTCATCATTTATTTCTTTCAAAGTTATTTCTTTTCTCATATTCACACGTCACTACAGTTAAAGATCAAGCACCAGTGAATGTTTTAGCAGAAAAGAACAATTAATAATTTCATGAGTTATATGGTACACTTCCTTTGTACTCTAAGCCAATCAGTTTATCTTATTTTAATATATTCTTCATATGGCTACCAATAGTCAAGGCTGATAAATATGAAATCAAATTTCATGAATATGTTTGACTTTCCATGTTTTGTTTTTCACAAGCAGGTCCCCAGACTCAGCCGGTGCTGACTTGGCCTGATACATTAGGCTGACATAATCAAGTCATAGGGTTTTATTTAATAATTAAAAATGATTATTTTCACAATGAAAATCAGGATGAATTAATACTTTAATGTTCTAATTGTTTCTTTCTGCTTCGAATATAAACAAACTTTAACCAGTTTCATACAGAGAGTCATCATTCTTCAGAACTTATATGGTTATGTTTATAATGATCATTTTTCAGTGAATTTAAGAAACTGTTAAATAGCACATGTATAGAATCGTAAAGGCCCCTAAGTAGGCTCTACTTCCATCTAGATCACTTAGACATGGCCTGCATATTACGGCAGAGTTGTAGCTAAGCTACTTGACCCTGGCAATCTAGTCCTTAGCACTTACAAGCATTGTCATTCTTCTATTACCATGGAAACCTAGATGCCATCAAGATTTATATGATAGCCAACTTTATCCCACAAAGACACTTAGACACTAATTGGTTTATTCATGTTACTCACTAAGACAAAACAAATTTTAGTAAGATTTCCACAAAATATTTAGGACTAAGAAACTATTTGCCAAGTTTTAACATCAGAATGATTTATTTGCAGAAAGAAACAATAAAATCTTGATATAGATTTGTGTTCTACCTAATGGCCAAATGGCATTTGAAAGCAGTTAACATAAATCAGCTTGCCTCTTTTACTAGGAGAAAAGAAGACAAGTGAGCAGCACCCTGTGGCAGGCACTTGTCTTAAATAAGAGCCAAGCAGACCTTCATTGGCAGCCATAGAGGATGACCAAGTGTCAATAATATTTTATGAATTCTAAAAGGAGAGATTGCAAAAATATCTGCCCGTCAGCTCCCCTAAGTGCTTACTGCTTGCTGTTAAATTTGAAAGCCTTCAGGACTGCAAGTCTACAATACAAATCTGTCCTGGCCAACTTATTGATAATTTAGCTAAGTCTCGGGAAAGTCATTCCAATCAAATAGGAAAGTAGAGCTCACAGACTCAGTCTGTAATTGTCAATGGAACAATAATACTTTATATCAGATATGCCATCTGTAGATGAATATTTTGTGTGCTTGACATATTTTTGATCTATTAGACATGTATAGGCTTGAACACAAATCTCTATGGTAACAATAACCATGTATTATCAGTTTCCAAATTCTCTAGACAAAATTTACCTTTCAGAGTTACTTCATGAGCTGATGAAAATTACCAGTACCACCTTAGTAATAATAAGCTTCGAAGCCCAGAAAGGGAATGTGAAGATGGTGAGATGTATGTGTCTTAAAACAAAATATTAGGATCTAAGTGAAAATAGTTTTGATCGTTTAAGAAAAAATACCACTCTCTGAATCTAAATTTTACTTGCCGTTGAGATACTGACTTCAGATACTATATGATGTTCCTCACAGTTGTTTATTTCTAAAAATTGGTGGAGTTTTCAAATATGAATTTTATTTATAACAAGTGATTATCCAACTAAAATTCACAGATGCTGAAAATGCTGATAATAGGATTAATCCTCTTCTTCCACATACCTCCCCCCGAAAGCTAAAGCAGTCTATAAAATGTATTAAAGGATAGACTCCTCAGTTGAAAAACTAAGAATTTTCTATATTAAAAATGTACATAAGTACATATCATTTTATCTTTGTTACAGGTTATTCAAATAGTAAATTCTGTGCAATTAATATTTTTGAGAAAAAGCTCATTTATCATCTGATAGTTACAGAATTTTGATCTCTTCAGTGATTCGAATTTGAATAGCACTACTCAAAGTCTCTCATTTCATTTTCTCCCAGAAATACACCAACAAGATGATTAATCTTAATCCATTAGTTAATTGTCCAAGATCATTTGTGAAATGCCAGCTGAGTATATATACATATAGATAGACATCCAAGTGTATCTCCACACATATAATCCCTAAGTTATCTAAGCACATTCTCTCTTCTTCCTCCAGAAAACCTACAGGGACTTCCGATTGCAGGGTGTGTTGGAAGGCACACTGAACAGTAAGACCTATGATACTCTGCACAGCCGGTTAACAGTAGAGGAGGCTACAGCCTCTGTTTCCGAAGGAGGAGGACTTCAGGGCATTACAATGAAAGACAGTGATGAAGAAGAAGAAGAAGGCTGATGATGCACAGCTCTGTAGAAGGGAGGAGCACCTTGACATTGTTTATTTTGTACCTTGACCTTGTATTACATTGTTTGACCAAATAAAAATGCTTGTATTTCACTCCATATTCTAAAAAGTAAACCTGAAAGCAGAGATAAAAAGGGAAATACCAAGGTTTTGTTTGTTTGTTTGTTTGTTTGTTTGTTTTGTTTGTTTTATTTGTTTTTAAAGAAATCAGCCTCTTTTGTGTAGCTTGACCTAAAATGAGCTTTGGCTTTGTTTGTGATTGGAACATAAACTTTTTTTTAAGAGTTGAATTTTTTCCTGTAATCGCATCAAAGTAGTGTTCTGTGTATGAAATGAGTATGTATTTTTCATAATATAGCATTGTGAGAAGCCACTTCTGATCACTGTGCCAGCTCTATTGTATCCTTGTTAAAATGGTGTGTACTTGTCATTTATGTGCAAGGTTTGTTTTGTAGTTAATTTGCCATTTCTGTGATGTGTGTAAAACTATGACCTTGGTTCTTAGTACTCTGAATTGGTCTACAGGTATATTCCTGGGCTTAAAGGACTGCCAAACCCAAATATCAACTAGATAGTCCAATGTGCTTGTGTCTTGTTCCATTCTGAACATTTCTTCTTTCAAGTGTAAAAACTCCCAAAGTGTTGGTTAGTGAGTGTGCCGCCATCAACGTATTTTATTCTCCTACTTGTAACAGCTTGCAGGCAATAAAAATCCATGTAGTCATAACCACTTCTGTATTTACTAGACTTCTATAGATTAAATGCAGTAAAAAAATGTTTGCAGTATTACAAACATCCCAACAATTTGGCTTTGTATTTTGTTTCATGCTGATTTTTTTTGCCTCATTTACAATCAAATGAGTAAAAAATATTAACGTTGCTTTGCACCTAGTAGGCACACACATTTGCTAAGAGAATTAGGTACTATGAGAGCATATTTCCATAGCAAAGGTAATGTTGACTACATACTTATATGTTGTGTATTATTAGTTAACATTAGCAATTAGTGGGAACTAATAATTAGTAATATGAGGAATGCTAGTAATGTTAACTAGCCATTATTCAAGTTATTTCTTCCCCCAAAGTATTTTCTTACAACAATTTTCAAAGATAAATAATAGTATTATGCTTTGTAATGTCTCTATAATTGTTATTTTTGTATTTCTTAAAATATGCTGGCATATTGTGCTACTGCATTGATTCGTAAATAATGTTTAAATGAAGTAAGTTAATGCAAAATAAGTGAAGTTATCCCTGAATTTATGTAAAGTCAAGTTCCCAAGTTCTGGAAGTGAAACTTCTTGGATCTCCAAATTCATTCTCCCATTGGTGTTATAAGTGGTGATTAGATACTCAGACTAGTCCATAAAACTCTGTCAAATCCATAGTTATTATATAACACTGTTTTGGCTCAATTTCTGGGTCGTAGAGGTAAGAGACCCTGTGGTAACATGAAAGGAGATTTCTTTCCTTTTCCTGGATTAGAGACTAACCCCACCACTCAGTACTTTTGAAAGGCGTTTTGTCTTGAAATGCTCTTCTTTCCTCTCTTCTTCGCTCTCAGGCTCAACACTATCCTTTCTTCAAGCCCT
>NW_011888814.1:3548734-3568489 GCF_000151845.1 Pteropus vampyrus | reverse complement strand
CTCCTTCCTCCTGCCGCAGTCTGCCTCCCGAGAGGGGCGCCTCATCCCCCGAGAATCCGCGGGGTACCAAGGATGGGGCAGCAGGCACACGGGCGCTCCCGGGCGCAGACCCGGCCTTCCGAGCCCCTGAGTCACACCTGTGGACACCCGAGGGAGGGCAGTAGAGCAAGAGCGTGGTCTTTTCTGTTTCTTACTCCCAAAACATAAAAATGGAAATTTCCCAGTCCAGGTCCCTACGGGGAGCTGATCGATGTTCCAGCGAGATGTTCACGCGCGGCGGGCGGCGGGGCCTCTACGCACCCGCAGAGCAACCTAGTTGGCCCCGCGCGCGGCGCCGCTCCCTTCGCAGCAGCCCCGACCCCCACCGTCAGCCCTCGAACCATACCACCCCCGTCGGTTTGGTACAGAATGTAGAGGCTTGGTTTGTGGGGGTCCGGGAGGACAGTCCTCATTCTGTCTTTACACTGAGTGGCCCTCCCACCCCCTCCCGTGTCCCGTTCAAGGAGACTCGGTGTTGAGTGACTCTCTTTTCAAGTCTTGCTCGCGGGACAGCGAGAACCGTCGGGGAAGGCCTACGTTCGGTTGGCCCCAGTGCTTTGCTCCACATGGAGTCGAGCCCAAGGACTTGGGCGGCAAGGCAGAAGCGAAAAGGAGCTGGGTGGGACCCCGCAGCAGCGACGACCCCTGAATGCGAGGCAGGGCGGGTGCCCCTACCCCCACAGAGAGCTCAGAGTGAGGCTTTCCTCCCGCGTGGGCTGCAAGATGGGGTGCAGAACTGCTTTAAACTCCAATCTCTATGACGTTGAAGTAAGATACTTAAGGGAGCAGAGGCGGGTACGAGTACTGAGCCTGAGTTCCGGAAATCACGAGTGACAGTCACTGCGGCCTTTATCCGTGTCACTATGGGATTGTTTTAAGGGAGAAGTAGGCACTGGAGTGGGAGCGTGTACTACCGAGAGAAGAGGAGGTGACCGAAGTATTCGATGTTTCCCAAATGAAGAAGACCCCTGATTTAAAGAATTACCTAGAAACGGGTGCACATGACCCATCTTGGGGAACCGCTGTGAAAGAGTCAGGGCCTTTGACCCAGAAAAGTCTGGGTTTGAATCCTCAGCCTACACTTCTTCTCTGTGTCAGCTCTGTGGCCTTGGGCAAGTTATTTAACCTCTCTGTAAAATGGTACTTAATAAGGAAGGTGGTTGCAAGGATTTAGAGGCATGTAATAAGTTGTGGCCATTAACTGTTTTTTAATGTAGGAATGGATTCAGAAGAAATCCTGGGAGGCCTGCCTCTGCCAACATGCACCACCTCTCGCCCACCATTCTTCTGGGGTCCTTCTAGATCACAGTCAGCTTCATGGTTCCTCAGCCCCGCCCCTAGTGTGTCTATGGACTGACTACAATTGTCCAGTTGTGAGGTTATATACACCAACAGTCTAGTGGGAGGAGAAGAGGAGATGGGGAGGGGCCAGCCAACTCTCCTGTCTCCAGAAAGGGCAGACGTTGCTGAAAGCAGCCCCTGAAGCTGCATTTGGGAAGGGGGGTAGCTGGAGACCTGTCATTGGGTCCACATTAAGATGATTTTGGTCAAGGGCTCTGACACTTGACAGGTATGATTCAGGAGGTCCCAGACCACAAGTGAGGAATGCCAGGCCCTGGCCTGTGCCCAGTAGGTTGAATTAAAGAGAATTTCAGGGGCAAATTAGTGTTCATTAATATTTTCCAAAGATTAAGGTGGCCTAGATTGGCACCCCGCCTCTCAGACCACAGGTGGGCACACAGTAAGTGCTTGGAAAATGTGAAGCAGAACCTAGAGAGAGCTGCAGAGGAGGCCGCAAGGCGCCCCCGCGAGCCCCAAAATGACCACAGATGTGACAGCCGAATCAAAACGCTTAGGGCAACAGCCAGCACCTAGTCCTGCCCCTGAGTGCTGAACTGGCAGCCCTCTTAGGCTGCTGGGACAGCACTAATAGCGTGGAGACCCAGCTGAGGGCCCTGCCTGGGGTCACAACTCAGCATGTCTTTAGTGAGGCAGACGCGTGTCCTTTTGGTGTTAGGGCCGGGCACACGGTGGCCTTGGAGAGGCAGAAACTGAACACTTGGAAAAGAGAATGACAAGGTGCCAGCTTTGGGCTGGGACTAGAACTACTTTTTTAATGAAGAAATGTTCCCCATCTCCATTTCTTTAAGGTAGCCTGCCTGCAGCTTCTGAATTCCAGATTCAGAGAATACAATTCCCCACCTGCCACCTACTCCAGAATACCAGGAGGCCTTTAATCTCACTATACTTTGCAACTTTACATTAAGGGTATCTGTATTTCTGTGCCTATCTGTGGGTGATTTAAAGAAAAAAATCAGCAAATAAGCATATTCTAGAGTAGTCTGCAATCTCTTTGCACGCTGTTTATCCCTAAGATCAGTGGTTCTGCAGTCAGAGAGGAAGCGAAGACTTGATTTCAAACTGGAAAACCATCAGGCGAAGTAGCTACTCTCTCCCAGGTCCTAGCACAGCTTGTTTAGGGAGCCCCTACACACACTATGTACCTTTACGAAAATTGAACTTGATGTGTTAAATTATTTCCCTTTCTGCGTCAAATCAGTTCTGGCTTGCCTTTTAATAGGTACCTGCCTCATGACACCCAACAAGTCACACCTCTCTGGAGTGTGATTGGCAGAAAGAAAACTTTCAATGCTGGGGTTTGTTGTTTAGGGAATTTTCTTAAAATGCCAAAGAAGCAACACTAAGTGTTATTTTGGAAGGAAATTTTAGTAGGGAGGTAGAAAAAGTTTCATCAAAGAGGGGTTACACAGTAAAAGGTCAGAACACAACAGAACTGGATTTCAAAAAGTGGCAACTAAAACATGAAAAGGTGAAAGAAGCAGCAGCTTGTGCAAAGGAGAAGCTTTTGTTAGGTCCTGTCTTCCCTCCCACCAAAGCTTGGTAATAATTTTTTTAAACACACTTCGAAGTTGCTGTATTGAAGAAGCTCATTCATTGCCATTCGTTTAAACTGCCTGGGTTTTTTGTTTGTTGGTTTGTTTGTTTTTTGTTACATTGTATGATTGCTAGTTGAGTCCTTTCATAGCATTAAGATAGTCTATCAGAAAGTTGATTAATTTTAGAAATGTATAACTGCTTCTAAAGAAGGGAAATCAGCTTTAATCAAACTGGGATTTTTGAAAGGTTTTTGTGAACAGTTAATTCATGAATCCACAGAAGAAAGTGTCCCCAGGGGTACTCAGGACTGAATGTGGGAGAGCAGGCCCTCAAGGGTAAGGAAAGTCCTTGAGGTTGTGAAAAATAACTTAGCAAGTGTGATTCTTTATGTGTATTTTAACATTTCCATGTAGATAACCAAAAATCAAATCTATGAGCAGAAGGGTTGTTTTTAAATACAGTTGTTTGAAAACTATTTTGGAAAAATGTGTGGCTTAACTTTGTAACCTGGTGATAGGTAGCTTTTCAAATGTAAAGCGGTTTTATTTTAAAATCTCTTTCCAATCTCAAAGCGTTCAAAGAATGAGATGGGCTTTGATTTAGTCCCATTTTACAGACAAACAATTCAAGGCAAAGGGGAACTGTCACCATCCATTCTGGTTAACAAGGAGTCCACTAGCTGTGTGGCCTTGCCCCAGGTCATGCACCCTGGGTAGGAGACCATGCAGGAAATTGGCTTCATTCATTCCAACCTTCAAGATGTCTGGGACAAATTGGTGGTAGGAGGACTTAGGAAGAACTTTTATAGAAAGGAGAAAAGGTTGTGCTTGATTTCAACAGAAAATTGAAGAATCTAGCTTTGAAAGGATGGTTTATATTTTACCCTTTATGGGCAGCAGTTGGGGGTCAGATGGAGACAAAATTCACTGCCTATTTCAAAAATTGGATGTTCGCTCTTCCAAAGTTCCTGCTTATCCAGGATTAATTGAAAGCTCTAAAATTAATTTTCAATAACAACTGCAAACTATGATTGATTGGATTGACTGTCAGAAAATTTGGTCAGTTTTGCACACAGGTTTTGTAGAGAAAAGGGAAGTCGGAATAACAGTGAGATGCAGAAGGCAGAGGAAGGGGAAGAAAGGCCTTCTGTTTCCAATTGCCGGTGACCACCCCACCACACACCTAAATCAGAGGGGAGGGCTCCATTGCTCACCCATAGCTGGACCACCGGATGCACTTGGCAGAGGCACAGCACAAAACCAAAGGGTACCTGCACAGCTGTGACCCTTTGGCTAAAATAAGGGGACACTGGGATCCCACAAAACTTATCCCTGGGTTTCCTCCTACCTGCGTCCCACAGAGAATCATTAAGAAAACACTGCAAATATTTTGAATTTACTAGTGGCATTTGAGTTCAAAGGCAGAGGTTAAAAAAAAAAAAATCTTTTCCTAAAGGCAGAAACAGCAATTACCTGCAGTTTGTAGCTGCCACGGTTCACTTTTCCATCTTATATTTGATTTGGCCATTTAGGGCCTCGCTGACAGCAGTGTCTCTCTTTCAGTATATGTGGCCTACACTTATTTGGGGAAATGATAAATTGGAATTTCCTATTAATATTAAAGGGTAATGACTTTGCTTTTCAAATAAAATGTTGATGTCAGCCAACTAAAAGGAGAACAAACCCTCTGGAAAGTGAGGGACCCCAATTACTACCATGCCCATCGCCTTTTGAACACAGCATATCCTCTTAATTTTTAAAACTCCTTTGCCATTAGTAAGAAATCGAAATCAGCGTCATTAAAGCCAATTTCTCGTCCTCTCTCTTTTTTCTTCCTCTCTGCCTCTCCTTTCAACGGTGGTGTGAAAGTTCAGTTATTCCCCGTCATGAGTAAAAAGCTCTGGAAATCAGCTAATGTGCCAACACCGGGAACCAATCCAGGCCCGTGGTGCGATAATGGAATATGTGCTGTTGAATTATTATTTTTGTCCTTTAGGTTTACATCTACGCCCTTGTATTATGTAAATTTCTGAGAAGCTGTGAATCACAGGGTTAGGTAGAGGAGGTTTATTTCCCCCTCCACTTGCAGCAGGAACCGACCCCACTCAGTCTTTGAAAGATTCACAGCCTCCTTTCTTCTTCCGGCTTGCTATCCAGAACCAGTTTCCTTCCCCACCCTCGACCCTGCGGACCTGCAGGGGCGCGAGGCCTCCACACAGGCCCCAGGAGCCGCGTTTGTGACATCAGCCGGCCGGCCCCTCGAGGTCACCGCGGGCCGCGGGCCGCAGCTCTCGTTGCCAGCTTCAACACCGTCGCGGTGCGCTTAACGCTTGGCGGCGTTTCCTGTACTCTGTTCCTTTGCGAGACTAATGCGAGACCACGGTATTCAAAGAATTAACTGAACTTAAAGAGTAGGCAGTGGAAAGAGAAAAAGAAAAATGACTTCCAAATTAATCCGAACTAAAAAAGCAATAATTTAACTTAACTTTTTAAAGTTAACTTTGCAAAGATTCCTTAATGAGGGCTCAAACCTCTCGGGATTTTTGTCAGCGTGGGTGTGTGTAAAGGCTCAACTCTCGAAACCTGTTCAGTGCCTGTAGGATCTGGTCAAGATAGCTTGGAGGAGGGAGGGGGGACTCGCAGGGGAGCGTCCACCTCCACCAAGAAAAGGGAGCCGGCCAGGGGCTGAGCGTGTCCTCCCCTTCAGGACCAGCTGGAGGTGGCCGGGGGAGCATTGTGCTCTGTGGCCGGCTATCCCATCTCCTCTTTGAAAAGGAAAGAAGGGCTTGAACAGGAAGAACTCAGGGACCGGAATGAAAGCACTAATTGGAGAATAGGGTTAAGAGAGGTAGGTGGAAGAGAATTGTCTTAAATAGGAGAATCTAGTTAGAAAATTCTCTCGCTTTCCCGGGGACCGTCACCAACTAGAACCAGAACACCAGCTAGTTCTAAGCATAGGCCCAGAGACTTGGGAGGATTCACGGGGACAGGCACTGAAATACTGTACCTGACGACAGACAGGGAAGTTTTTGGGAGGAGATGCTCAGAGGTGCCTCCCCCGTTTAAAATTGGCTTAAAAAGTGTTTTCCTGGAAATTCCAAATGACAAGCAAAACTAATAAAAAGATGCTCTAGTTGCTTCTTGGGCGTTCCCAGCGTCAGGCCTGTTTTCTTTCACCTGCCATCCAGATCAAACGACCTTCAGTTATACCCGGAGTCGGCAAAGCAAGTCTATTAGTGAATGTTCTGTTCAAAACTTTTCAGACATGAGTTCTCGGCCATCTGCTACTCGGTCTTTAAACCCGATCCCGCACTCCCTCCCGAAACTCGTTGGAGCATTCCCTCCTTCCTCCCGCTCAGGGGGCGGGGGTGGGGCCGCCGCAGGATCCGCGGGAGTGCAGCCGGGGAGGGAGGGGCGCTGGCGGCCGGGCGGCCTGAGGTCAGAGGGACCTGGTCCGCGACCGAGCGGCGCTGGCGGACCCGCCACCGGGAGGTCTCGCGGGGGCCCAGGAGCTCAGCGGGACGCGCTAGGCTGAGGGAGGGGGCCCCAGCTCCCAGTCCCTTCCAAGCATCTGGAGCCACCGCCCCCGGCCCCTCCAGGCAGTCTCACTGAGCCGGGTCGCCCAAGACCTTGCCAACGTCATTGGAATTGTTTGGGACTCGTGAGCAAGGACCAATTAAGTTGAGAGTTCGACTGGGGAGAGTTGTCATCTTCCCTGTTTCACTTCGGGCTTCTGGTAAATGGCTCTGCTCTGTCCACCGCATCTCGAGTGCGGCGGGCCCCTCAGCTCCCGCGCCTGCAGCGGGTATACGGTTCCGCTCCGAGGCCAGGACCGCCGGGGCTGCGGCGGAATGGAGGCCCAGACGGCCGCGGGCGACGGGCAGGAGCGACCGACGGCCGGGGCCCAGGAGGTAACTAAATTTATAAACGGCTCTGAGATTTCTGCTCAAGGGTTTTAATTTACCTCTATTGCAAGCTTTTTTTTTTTTTTAATTTTTATTTTTTTGCTGTTATTTTAATCTCTGTTACTTTTTTTTATTTCACGGGAAATAAAGTTCGAATATCACATTAAAGCTGTTCCAAACCTTGTGGATAGTATCAAGGATAAGAGTCGCGCTGTGTGTTGAATATAGTTTTTTATTTTGACCACCAACTGAGTTTTAAAAATTATCTGGAGGCTGCTGCAAAACGGTAATCAGCCAGTCGCACCATCCAGCTATCAGTGTAGGGCAAGAGAGCCTATCTGCGGTGCCGCCTTCTAATTGTTCACTTCCCAGGTTTCAGTGACACCGTCGTGAATTGCAAGCAAAACTTCCGTGGTTTTTGTTGCTTGACTTGTAGGCAGCTTCTCGAATGAGTTGGAGAAATTGAGTCGTTTGTTTATAAACTTCTTTTTCCGTCAAGTCCAGCCCTGAGTCGGAGCCTGGCAATCTGGAGGAAACACACTTTACGGGCCTGTGGGAACCGGTCAGAAAAATCCCATCGTTAGTGGAGGGGCACAAACAAACCCGTAGCAGGTGACTGGTGTCTGCAAGGCCTGCTAGGTCATTAACAGCTCTCACCTTGGGGATCCTCATTTACTTTTACAAACTTTTAATATGTAAATATTGTTTGGAGAAGAATGATTTCACTCGGTTTAAACGATATCCTAACAAAAGAAATAGTAACAACAAAGGTCTAAAGACAGCAACAAACCATCTCCCACTACTCCTTTCCCAAAAGAAAAGAGGACTGTGAGTTAACTGGGTCCCTCCTATACCCCTGACCTGTGATATCGCCCTTCACATGCTATCTGAAATAAGCAAGTATTTTTTATTTGCTACCAAACTAACTAAAAGCACAATAGTAGCCTTAAATCTGAACCTGACAGCCACGTGTTGAAGTGCTGGAAAGTTAGTTCTCACTGTGCATTCATTAACTAATGCTCGGCAAGAGTCTTTCTTTGAACCTTGCAGACCCTTCCTTCCTTTTTGTGTCCTATTCCATCACCCCACCTCCATCACACACCACAAGAAATAGTAAAAGACCAGTCAGAGATAAAGACCAAGCAAAACCATAGAAGAATTTAGGAATGTTTTCCCTCCTCTCGAAGGCAGGTACATTGCCTTCAGTGCTATTTATTGAACAGGAAAAAGTGTGGATGCGTCTGAATGCCTGGGGAGGGGGTCCTCAGAATAATAACCTTCTAATCTTCTCTACCTCCTTTAGCTCCAAGTAGCTAATAAGAAACAAAGAGAAAGCAGACTGTTGTTTGTGATGAAGAGGTGGGGGTTGTAGATAATGGAAAAGCCCGAAAACCCTGAAAATATGACCAGGGATTAATTAATGCACTTGGCAGAAGGTTGGATCAGTTAATTTCTCAATCCATCTTTTATTTTTTAAAAATTCAACAATATTTCGTGACTCATTAAGGAAGAAGAGATTAAAGATTATGGATTATTTGGTAATTGATGCCTCTATTATCTTGCCTTTTAAATCATATTTCAATAATCATGACGAGAAATTGCACTTACTAGTGACAAGGATGTAAATAAAAAGCCTGTGAAAATTATTTAAGTTCTTAAGTAATATCAAGAGCACAGTTTAGGGGGCATTAAAATCAAAATTAGAAGCCCTAGAAAAAAAGAGAACTTTAAATTAGTTTAGAGGAGTAGAGGTTTTTTTTGTTTTTGGTTTTTTTCCTCTCGGAAGGCCTTAACTCGGAGTTCCTCTGGTCTCTTCATATCAAGGACTGCTCTGCTTCCCTCAGAACATCTCATGCAGGATAAAGCGAACACTTAAGCCTCGCCTTCCACATGGGTTTAAAGTGGATAGTAGGGCAAATAAACACTGTCTGTCCCTGGTTGGGAAGGGGAAGGACCCTTAATCATCAGCTCTGATGAAAAAAGAGGGGATTATAGGATTCTGTAAGAAAATCCAAAGAAACTATAACTGAGTTTCTCTTTTGTCATTAACAAAACAAACAAGGCCTCCTTGCATCCTTTTAATAAACATTTTTTTTTAAAATGTTGAATGGTTTTAGAAGTTTCTAAATTTTCCAAATATGCTCTGCTTTATATATTGGTGGTTTTGTTTTCGTTGTTGTTATTTTTCAAATGTGTTTGGGGGGAAAAAAAAGAGTACTAGATAGATTGACAATAAGATGGAGGTTCTTCCCAAATACATTTTGCATTTTAAGATAATCTTAATAGATTTTTTTTTAAAAAAATAACACGTTTTAGGTTAGGTTTTGAGTGGAAAATACTCATTCACAAATGTTGGAATACCAAGACCTAGATTTATAAAGCACCTTTTCAGTCTAGAATTAGGAAACTCGGGTCTACCTTTTAAAGGAAGGACATAATTGCTACTTTGCGATATTTGTTACTCAAATGACACTATACTTCCAAGCACTTGTCAAAAAGGCAAATTTCGAAAAGACCAGTGGAAAGCAAACTGCTGAGATATTAACTATACAAAACATGTATACTCCTTAGGCAATAATTTTCCTTTTTAATACAGTGTCCACCGAAGGAGAAATTTACCGAGGTCAAATCAAGGCTCTTTTGCCGTTAAGAAGAGGGAGTGGGGGAGGAGGGAAAGAGAAGGACACACACACACACACACACACACACACACACGACAAACGTAAAACAAACTGGTGGTATTCAGTCAAGAAGGCAGGTAACACTCCAGAAGCTGGTGAGCTGTACAAGTCACCTGGGCGCCCCAAAACTTTCCAGAGCTAGGCTGTTGCGTGCTTCTTTGCTTTTTCCTTTAACCCTGGCCTGATGTTGTAGGAGCGCAACAGGAGGGGGACTTTTCGTTGTTGGGAAGCTGCAGGTAGGAAAGGAAACCCGATCCGTCCCAAAAGGCTGCAATTAAAGTCTTAACCGCGACCCCATCTGTCGTGGGACGTCCTACCCCCCACCCCCACCCCTTCCCCTAGCAAAGTCGTCCGGAGCTCTTTGTCTGAACAGGAGGAGGAGACAGGTTCTGCGGCCCCAACAGCAAACGGAAAGAAAATTTCCAGCCTGGGCGAACCCTGGGTGACTGCGCCCGGCCAAGAACCTCTCCTTAGTACCGCCGGGGGTGTGGCACTTCTTCCCAGACTGAGCCCTTGTGCTTGCGCTCGCCTCTTTCTGCACTTTTCTACACGCTGCTTCTGTTCTCCCAGCTCGAAGCCACCCCGAGACCTGACACGAGGCTCTTCCAGGCCTAGTGGTTAGGGCCGACAGTCTCATTCAGACCTTTCCCCAACCTGGCCCTTTGGCTGCTTTCAACTTCCAATAAGACTCACGCCTCCTCCCCCATTTCCTCGGCAATTGGATTTCCCCACCGCCCACCCAGTTGTTCTACTTTAGCCCGGGGCGTCAGGCGCGGTTTCAGCCCAGGAGTTCTGCATGTCCACCGCTCTCGGTTAGCCCCGCAGGTGCGAGGCAGACCCTCACGAAAAGCCAGAGTGAGCAGCTCCTAGCAAGTGCTGGGCGATGAGGTAGGGAGGAGGGACTATTTTGAGGTCAGTTTCCCCCGTTTGGGGTTCGATTTCACATTTTGTGGTGGATATGTCAGGGGCTCAACAATCCCAGGAGTTTTAGTCAGCTTGCATCCAGCCTCCCACCGCTGAGCCTTTCCAGGGCTTCTGCAGGAAGAAGACGCCCACACCCGCTTGGCGCGACGTCTGCTGCCCGCCACCACCCCTTCTATACGCACGCGCTCCGGGGTAACTCACCAGGTAGATGGCACCCTGAGCTGCTGCGAGCTGACACTCACAGGGACCTGCAGGACTCAAGGCCCTAGCTGACACCTCTGCGCTCTTCCTCCGCCTCCGGGCGCGGGTTCGCGGCCGCCGAGCTCTCCCTGCGCAGATGCCATTCCCTGCCCTGCCCTGGCAACCCGGCCCCAGAGCTAAGCTCTGCAAGACCGCCTGCTGGCAAAGGAGAACGACAAGGAGGGCGCGCGCCGCTTCTCCAGTTGCGCCCCGGGCCGCGCCCGCCTAGGCGGCGGGAACCCGCGCAGCTGGAGTCGCCACAGCTTGAGTTTCTCGGGAACACTCCTCACACTGTACCTCTCCTCCCTGGGAGTTTTGAGCGAGGTGCCACACACGGAGGGCGCCGGGATTGGGGGCGTTGCAGGAGCATCGTCTCCGTGCGCTTTGGGAGACAGAAGCGTGGCTATGGCCACGACTCTCGCGCTGGCAGGTCGCGCGATGCTCGCTTCCCGGCAGTGTACGCACACTCCCGCTGCAGCCTGCGCTGCTTTGAGGAGGCGAGCGGACACCAGCAGTCGGGAGGTTGGGGGAGGGAATCAGTAAGTTGTCTCCCTTCTTCGCTCAACATTGAAAATTTAAAATGCTCCGATAGAGCTCTAGTGAGCGCAGGTACTTAAAGAAATACTCTTTCCGGGCTTTCAATGGAAATGCATAAAAGCGCGCGCGCGCGCACGTGTGTTTGTGTTTCGTGGGGGTGGGTTCGGCCCTAGTCGAGGTTTCTTTGGTGTGACACCCGCTTTTTCTTTGCAACTCAACTTTGTGGATGGAGCGTAGGTCACGGCATCGAAAAAGAAGCCTCCCAAGGCCTTTAATTCTCAGGGGTGTTTGTGGAGGCCAGTTACCTGCTGGCGTCTTCCAAATGGTCCAGAGTCGGGTCGGGCCGCAGGAACTCCGGGACGCGGGAGCACTCAGCCCCGGGCCCTAAAGGAAGAAAGAGGGCTGCCGAGGAGGCGGCGCGGCTCAGACCCGGGCCCAGCTCTGGCCCGGCGGAACCATGCAGGGAAAGCTGGGATTTCGCTGCCGGAGGCTTCCTGGCCGTGGCTTTCTGAAGCCTGGCGTTTGATAAATATAGCCTGGCGTTTGCCCCTGAATTAGTTTCCGTTTCCTTATTTAGCCCTTGCACAATGATTTTAGATGATGTCACTTAGAGCTAAACGAGAAAATTGATCTCAGATTTGCTTGGCCTCTAAAGCCTGGTTAAGCAGATTGAGAATTAAAAAGACAGAGGAAAAAGCAAAGGGGTGGAGGAGTAGGGGGTGGGGGCTGGAAGTGCGCGCCGGCGAGTGTGTGCGCGGAGGGGAGGGCGAGCGGCGCGGCGGAGAGCGCCCCCGCCTCCTCTGGGCGGGGGAACCTCACTCACCAATGAAAAGTAGTCACTGACTGCAGAGAAAAAAAGTTTTCCTGTTGACTGTAGGAAGCGAATTGAGCAATTATCTAGTTTACCTTCTCCTCTTGGAAGTTAACGATTGGCGAGATCTTGGCTGCGTTATTGACACAACACTTTCTATTGATAGAAATAAGTAGTGATTGTCCCCGAGTCATTGGTGCGCCAAGAACTCTGCGATGGGCTGGCAGGAGTCCATTGGGCTGGGCAGGCAGGTTCGGCTGGTGATGCTGGGGAGGAGGAGGAGGAGGCTGCTGGTGGTGATGGTGCCCGTCCCCCTCTCCGCAGGTCTGTGAGAAGCAGGGAACAAGGCAACGACAGCACAGCCCGGTCCCGGCTGACGGACGCTGGCGACTCAGACATGGACAGTAGCTACCACAACGCAACTGCCAAAATGTTAGCGACTGCTCCAGCCCGGAGCAACGTGATGAGCACCTCCAAACCCTTGGCCTTCTCCATCGAACGAATCATGGCGCGCACCCCCGAACCCAAAGCCCTGCCCGTTCCCCACTTCCTGCAAGGAGCCGTGCCCAAGGGGGACTCCAAGCACTCTCTGCATCTTAACTCGTCGATCCCCTGCATGATCCCCTTCGTGCCAGTGGCGTACGACACGAGCCCCAAGGCAGGAATGACGGGCTCAGAGCCGCGGAAGGCGAGTCTGGAGGATCCCGCGGCGCCGGCAGCGGCGCCGGCAGCGCCCGCGTTTAGCTGCAGCGACCTGCTTAACTGCGCACTGAGTCTCAAGGGCGACTTAGCCCGCGACGCGCTGCCGCTGCAGCAATACAAGCTGGTAAGGCCGCGTGTGGTCAACCATTCTTCCTTCCACGCCATGGGAGCCCTGTGCTACCTGAATCGAGGTGATGGCCCGTGCCACTCGGCGGCCGGCGTTAACATCCACCCGGTGGCTTCCTACTTCCTCAGTTCCCCTTTGCACCCACAGCCAAAAACGTATTTAGCCGAAAGGAATAAACTGGTGGTCCCGGCGATGGAGAAGTACCCCTCGGGAGTAGCTTTCAAAGACTTGTCCCAGGCTCAGCTGCAGCATTACATGAAAGAGAGCGCCCAGCTACTGTCGGAAAAAATCGCGTTCAAAACCTCTGACTTCAGCCGAGGCTCTCCTAATACCAAGCCCAAAGTTTTTACTTGCGAAGTGTGTGGAAAGGCAAGTACTATGAAGAAAGGGGGTCTCCCTCCTTTCCTCCCTCCCTCCCTCCTTCTTCCTGTCCTTTCCTTCCTCCTAAATTTTATTTTGTAATTATTCCTATACATTTGTTATAAGGTTATCTCCTTCCTCTGCTCCCTCTGCCCGGGTTGATTTGAAAGTGCTCGTTGGGCTAACCTGTTCTACATGTGCTTAACTTTAAGGTCTTTAACGCGCACTACAATTTAACCCGTCACATGCCGGTGCACACAGGAGCCAGACCCTTCGTTTGCAAAGTGTGTGGAAAGGGCTTCCGGCAAGCCAGCACCCTGTGCAGACACAAGATTATTCACACCCAGGTGTGTTCGCCTGTCTCGATTTCACCTCGTTTACTTCGGAACAGTTCGTAGAAAAATGGCTGATAAACTCTTACTCTTTAGCGTAAGGTTTGTTTGCTAGCTGAACACAGGGAAATGCTGCGTATTGTTTGCCTTTGTTCTGCTTAAAAACATGAGAGAGAGCATTACTGTGTTTTCGAGTTTGCAGGATCGCACTTAATAACAGAGCACCTTAACTTCTCTGCTTTTCCTCCCTTCCGCTCAGGAAAAACCTCACAAATGTAACCAGTGTGGCAAAGCATTTAATAGAAGTTCCACTTTAAACACGCATACCCGAATACACGCAGGCTACAAACCATTTGTGTGTGAATTCTGTGGCAAAGGATTTCATCAAAAAGGTATCGAACCTGGGAGAATTTGTCTTTTATGGTAGTTTTATGAAACCCTAGTCTTTTCTGGATATTTTAGAAAACAATTTTCAAAGTTCAGCTAGTTTACTGCCGCATGTGTTGTCCTGCCAACCTCCTACCATGCAAGTTTGATTAGTATCAGAGAAAGGTAGGGTTCTTGTACCGAGGGGGCATTTTCTTATCCATTTGTTCTCGTTTTATATAATTGGACTAATAAATACATATTAAAATGTGGAGGGAATGGCCTCATTGTTGGTGTTTAAAAAGAAACATGGGGAGAGAAGTACAGACAGGCAGCGGAGCCCTGCACCGGCTGTCAGAGCTGTGGCAGCTCTTCCTCTGGCCACATTGTCCTTCAACCCCTTCACTCCTCCCTTTTCAAGCTCTCTTTTCAGATCCAAGTCCCTGTCATTTGTCTGTTTCAGGGAATTACAAAAACCACAAGTTGACCCACAGCGGGGAGAAGCAGTTCAAGTGCAATATCTGCAACAAGGCTTTCCACCAGGTTTACAACCTCACCTTCCACATGCACACCCACAACGACAAGAAGCCCTTCACCTGCCCCACGTGTGGCAAGGGCTTCTGCAGGAACTTTGACCTCAAGAAGCACGTCCGCAAGCTGCACGACAGCAGCCTGGGGCTGGCCCGCACGGCTGCTGGAGAGCCAGGAGTGGACCAGCCGCCCGCTCTACAGCAGCCACAGCCTGCCGCGACCCTGCCGCCTCTGCCGCCTCAGCTGCCGCCCCCTGGGGCCCTGCAGCCCGGGCTCCACCCAGGCCACCAGTGATCGAGGCCAAAGTATCTTCCCAGCCCCAGCCGGGGTCCCCACTACTGAGGCAGAGGCAAAATCGAGCTGGACCTCCCGATCCGAGCTGGTCTGCAAAACCCAGGGCATGTTGGAGGTGCCGATGAGAAGCCTCTTTGCATTCCCCTGCCTTTTGCCTCTTGCATGCACCTCCTAAATGGTTTTTGTGTATTCTATATAGACATTAACAATTATAAGAAAATCTGGGGGGGGGGTGTCGTTTGTTTTTTCTTTTCTTTTAGTTTGGAAAGACTTTTCATCTCGGGCAGAGAGATGGTGTTTGTTTTGTTTTGTTTTTTTTAAAAAAACAAATTTCTGCTGTATTTATTGAGATCTGTATTATCTTACCCGGGAATGCTGCACCATTTTAATTTTATTATTGTGTATATTTCCATTGTATTGATTCTGCAGTCTTAAGATGCCTGCCGATTGTTTATTATCATTTCCTCTTTCCCTGAGGTAACCACACACTGTGTGTATGTTATATATACACGCATAGATGAGTGTTCCTATAAAGGCACATTCCACACGTGAGCACACACTCACACATACACAACAGATAAGAGTGGTTCATTATGGATGCATTTGATTTTAGTTTTGATTTTTGCACGTGGAAATTGATTCATTGAATGTTGGAAATAAATACTTGGAACATGCTTATTTAATCAACAAACTTCAGGACTCTGTTCACATTATTCAGCTAGAGCTCATTGATTCTGACCCCTTCATCCTTCCTCTTTTTTAAAAAAAGTTCAATCTTGGATTAGTGTCACCTAACGTTTGATCTGAAAAATTCACCGAGAACAAATAATAGTCTTTCCAAATAGTTATGACTTTGGTAAAGCGATGAAATTTGATAAAGTTCGGAGACAGAAGATGCGGAGTTTTGTAACAGAAACATGTTTTTGTCCTGGGCCATCTGATATGTTTGTATTGCTCAGTGAAATGGTGACCGAGCTATCTAAGAGATGTGTAACATACATCACACACATTAAAATCATGCCATATAGAGGGTTATCAATTGTTTGCATCCTGAAGGCATCTACTGACTTGTGCACAGCTGGCGAAGGGAGCCTCCGCGATTTTAGGTGTGTTTATATATTTATAGACGAATATGCTTCCAATCAAGGAGGAAACATGGATGAAAACCAAACTGCGGCGGGTGCCAGGTCCTTGAAATGCTTCAAGTGTTAATCGGCAGCTCCGCTGTGAGCTCGGGCTCTGGTGTTTTCCAACTGCAAGTCTCTCCTGTTTTCTTGCCAAAACAGTGAAACAACTGCTAAAGACTTTAATTAAGAGGGGTAATTAGTTCAGATTTATCAAAGCCGGGTTGTTATACTATTAGCTGCTCAGTAGAAGCTGCCAGACAAGCTCACACCCCAGCACAGCCATCCCGCTGCAGCGGGGCCACATCCGGGGAGAGAGGCTGGGGGGAGTGGGCCGCAAGGGTCCCCTCCAGGTCGCCGGCGGTCCCTGCCTCTCCGTCATCCCGGTGGGGGGTCTCGGCCCCTCCCTCGGCTTCGCGCTCCCGCCTGGTCCCGCCGCAGCGGAAAATCCACAGCAGATCAGCACCAGGCCGGGGAAAGCCCGAAGATTTCCTTCCCGCGCCCGGGGCGGGGCGCCTCGACCGCTGCAATAGAGGCGCGCGCGACCAGTTTAAATATGCGGTCCCGCCTCACTTTTGTAAGCCTCGCAGCTCTCAGAGAAATGTGGCGCCTGGCACCGACTGGTGGGACAAAGGACGGAGATGGTCAGGGGGCCACCGCAAGGGCGAGGCGGCAGTTTCCTTCGCAACCAGAACTCGCATTTCAAGGCGGGGAAGGATCCGTGGCTCCGGGTGCCAAGAGCCCGTGACCCGAGTGGCTCCTCAGGGGTCCAAGAGGCAGGGAGGTGACAGACAGCCTCGGCGGGGCGACCGCGGGCTTGAGAGTGAGCGGGCCAAAGCGAGTTATCCAAGCCAAGTCCCGCTGGGGCCCCTTTCGGGTTTGGGGGAACCCGAGACCCCCCGGCAAGGAGTTGATCTGCAGGGTTACTCAGAACAGGGACGTCCTGATTCACGTGCAGACGTCGAGTCCAGACCTCCCTGCTCTTGTCCCAGTACGCAAGCCCTTCGTGGTCCCATCGCCCTCGGGCCCAGGGGCTTTTCAGTCCCAGCCCAGCAATCTTTAGGTCGAATCCTTACATTTCTGTTCTCCTGGCCTCCCTACACCCCTTGTTGAGGCCACATTCGTGTTAGATTTGACTTCGGAAAAATATGGGTAATTTTGGAATTCCACAGTTGGGTAGATTCTGAATCCGCGCGGCTGGCAGAAGTGCCACCTCTCTCTGAATATCGCAGCAGACTAGAAAATCTTGTCCCAGGCGCTGGCTACCTTCCCACGGCTGTCCACGCCACAGAGAGAGTTTAGGGAAATATCTCCTAGTTTATGGGTAACCACCTTTTGGAGGTGGCTTAGTCAGATCTTGAAAGCATTTATTTTCTTTGAGTAAATAAAATGAGGTCAGAAGTCTTCATAAATAGCCTTTGCTTTTTGAACTTATTCTCAATAATTATTTGAACTTCTTAAAGCTCTAGTATGTAATTCTTCCAGACTTTCAAGGCGATACGATTTTACTGGTGGAAAACAGAATGAACATTGTTGAGAAAAATTACTAAGTCATAAATTACCTACAGTTAGAAAGTACTTATATGTGTACTTATAGTACTTATAACCCCACCTTCTAACACATGCCCTGTGTGCTTTGACGTATGTTGAAAAAAAAAAGTCTTGTATGGAAGGATAGAATTGGTCAGTGGGGGAAGGGGAGGGAAGAGAAAGAGAGAGAATCTGCATCTGTTCCGGTAATCTGGAATGATTCTGTATAGGTCTAATTTGGGGTGGTGCAACAGTTTATAGAGAAGGCAGGCAAAAGGATATGCAGTTGTCTGTCTGTTTGAGTAGCATGAAGTGGTGGTGATTAAGTAGGAGAAGCCCAAAGGAAATTCTCTAAAGCACTCAAGAGAATTACTTGTTCAGAAGGCAAATTATCAATAAATTTTGATTTATGACAGTTGTTAGAGCTTCAGTTGGGGGGAGGGGAGGTAAAAACTGATGAAGAGGGATACTTACCTAATAGTCAATGGAAGACCTTACAATTCTCTCCCCTCCAACAACTATTAAAAAGTAATTTTTGCTCCTTAACTGTCTAACCTGCATGTGTATCTGTGTGTGCTTACATAAATGTTTATGTTTGTTCGTGAAACAGGTGCCCTAAAAGTATGAAGAGAAAATTGGCCAATCCCAATTCACTTTCTTTTTACCAGAGCTAGCCAGCAAATTCATGTTTAGTAAGGAAGAGTGGCCAGTGTTTTGATTACCTGCAGGGAAAAGGGTTAATTTCAAACCCCTCCGGTGGAAATAAACTTTGGGGCAAAAGAAAGGAACCCGGAAGGCCGCAAGGAACAAATTTTAGAAATTTACTGACTTGAGGAATTATGTTTTGTTCAGTTTTGGAAATCAGAACATAGAACAGAATTAATGTAAATAGTTAATTCCTATCAATTTTATTTCATCACAGAAAGGATATAGTTTATTCAGACTTTCAAAATTTTAGTTTGAGAAGAAGTTATTTTGCAAGATTAGGTGTCACTAAGGTGTCAATTTCTCAGTAGTAAAAAAAAAGCGTTATTTAGGTGCCTCATCAAAGTAGTCACTTGTTAGTGAAGTTTGAAGCTTAGTGAGTTTCTTACAGAACTTTGCTCCTTCCCAAACGTGGAAGAAGTGAATCCACAAAGCACAGCAAAGTCATAACTTCTAGCATCTGTGCACACTGTTTGATAGATGCCCTTTATACGAGTGGTAGTTAGCAAGGTCAGAAATCACCATTTATTAGATTTGGTGACAACTCAAAATGCTGACTAAATTATAACTGTAATGGGTATGTTTTGTTTTTGGAAAGTAGTCATCTAAAATATACGATATAAAATATAAATTATTACAAATTCAAAATTATGGAAGAAACAAAAGGATTTTTTTTATCACTTTATAAACCCATGTAACAGGTAAATCTTGTTACATATAAGGTTTGTAATTTTAAGGGATCATGACTCACTCTCTTACCAAACAGTGCAGTTTAAAAGCATAAAAATTAAAGACAAATGTAAATCTCGATGTGTAAAAATATGAAATTATTTATTGGTCCTGAAAAAAATTTTGAATCAGAAAAAACATTGCCTTTTTGTTATATTTTCGCTGAAACCACAGATTACTTTCACACACACGCACACAAAATTGTATGTTTTCATTAGGTTAATTAAAAACCAAAAAATATATATTTATAAGTAGAAGATAACTTATTCTGAATATCATTGTTTCCAGAAATCAAGGCATATGTCCATTCAAGCTCCAGGGGAGACTAAAAACAAATAAAGATATATTAATCATTCGTGTGGTCATTTGTGTACTGTAGTGTTGAAGCAATTGCCAGTTCAAGCCAACACAGGTCATCTCACTCCAGGCAATAAAGAAGAGGCTGGTGTTTAAATGACCTCAATATAAAAATCTACCTCTGCTATTATATTATTTTTCTATTTGTATTGTGACATGTTACCCACAATAAACTTTGAAGAAAAGTCAAAATCCATCATGAACTTGAATGGGAACAAAGTTATCACAAATAACCGTGTACATTTTCTGTCCAAGTCTGAGGTGACATTGGTGTCGAATGAAATCATGTTGCTATTGGTCTTATGGAGATTAAGTTACTAAATAAAGATAAACTAAAACTCTGTCAATACAGGTCTGCAGGGCTAATATTTTGCTGTCAAACAAATAAATATTGCTCATAGGTGTGGAAGGAGGGAGAGAGAATCACGGAGAAGTTCCTAACCGGAGCTAGAAATCTCACAAAATGAAACACAGATTTAACTTCATTCTTCCTGGTAACAATAATACAGTTTGTGTGTGTGTGTGTGTGTGTGTGTGTGTGTGTGTGTGTGTGTGTGTGTGTGT
>NW_011888814.1:3536504-3539274 GCF_000151845.1 Pteropus vampyrus | reverse complement strand
CATCCTGTTTTTAGTAGTGATATTTCCATTTACAAAATATAGTAATTCTTGAGTGCTGAAAATGTCAAATCCTAGGAAACAGTAGCATTCCTACGTGTGGTGTTAACATCGTTCTCAAACAGTTGTTAGCTGGAGATTTATTTGATGAATCCAATTTATGTATACATTTCTGTTACGTTAGGATTAGGCAAGTTCTGTTTCAAAATGACTCCAAAGACAGTTTTTATATGTTATTTTTGCGTTGAAAACCAGTTGGATTTGCTTCAGCCTCAAAGAGCATGTTTATGTAAAGTTAAATTAACGCTGGGAGTGAGCTGCACTTTTTTTTTTCTTCTGTTTACCTAAAACAGAAAAGGAATTTATTGAGAAGAAATCATGTGGCTCATAGCACCAATTGCTCATCATATGGATCATAGAATTTTGAACTAAACCTGGACAGAAACAAAGAGACATAGTAATGGCCAAAATCCTGCCTAGGATGCTGCCACAGGCACCATCTCCACTGGACACTTGATTTCCATCACAGCCATGGTTCCTAGTGCTAATATCTCAGAACAAAAAATACTGGGAAGATACACCACACTGGCCCCTCAGAGAATGATGCCTGTATGTTTACACCACTCATCTGCTTGAGCTTCCTCAGATTCTAGATTCAAGGCTCATTAAAAAGCCTAAATGAGTCCAAAAGATCTTTTCTTTCTTGCCCTACAGCAACATTCTATACAGACTGGTAGAGTGGGTTGAAGGGTAACATTTAAAGAAAGATCTCTATGAAGAATCACATTTGTTTTTTCTACTTGTTTCTTAAATGCCCTCATTTAATTTATCAGGAAACATTCTGAGAAAGGTTTTTCTAGGGCCATTAAAAATTATTTTCTTTGTTCCAGGAAGAGTTTAAAATAGATTATTAAAAGACATAAATATAATAAGAAAATAAAGTTTAAAGTTAACAAGTGAGAAAATGAAGGCAGGAAAGATCAAATCAAGTCTGAATTGGGTTTATTACATGAAACTGTGCTGCCAAATCTTGTTGGTTCATTGGCACTGAGATATAAATTTTGTTTTATGCTTTTAGAAAGCAAATATGAAAAGGGAGACATCATCAGCAGAGTGATTGACAGTACCTATTGGAAGATTTTCTGGGAAGAAGTAAAACTATGCTAGTAGTGAGACACAGTAGAATACACGGTAGGTATTCCTAGAGAAGACACTGAGAGAACGCAGGGAACTTTATCATCAAATAGTTCCTTGTAGTAAACATTCAACTCTTAAAAATTGTTTTGTATAGTTTTTCTCAGCCTGGGCCATTAGCGAAATGTCAAAATACAACTTAATATAAACAATAACTAAGCAGCCTCGCGGTTTGATTCAGGAATGTAATTCTCCATTTTTTTCCCCCCCGCTAAAAGGGGAGATTCTACAGGTATAGTTAAACTGTATTTCAGGTACTTTTTTCCCTGAATGTTGTGTTTTCCCTAATGGAGACTTTTAAAAACCTTTGAGCATCAGTGAGTTAAGTTTAATATAACCTGTAATATATATTGCTAATTAAATCAATGAAATATGTTTTAAAAAATCGATAGAAATGGAGGATAGAATTAAAATCCTGTTAAATTGTACACCTGAAATTTACTGATTTCATGAACCAATGTCACATAATAAAAATAAATAAAAAAATAAATAGAATGCTAAATAAATAAATGAACAAATAAATAAAATCCTATTATAAAAATTGAGGAATAAGATTAGGTAACATGCCAAAATAGATTGATACTCCACAATAGCAAAGAACAGGTTTGAAGGATACCCTTATATGGACCAACATTCCTGTAAGATGTAATTTTGACTTTGCTCTTACCTACAATGAGCCATCAAAGTCTAATTTTCTATGTTATAGGGCAAGGCTGCAATGAGGTTAGCCTGGAGAAATATCAAAGCTGTCGTAACCAAATACTCATCTCAACCATAAAAAAATAACTCAGATTATTCTGTAATATATAACACTGAGCGGTGTAACTTTGCTTGTTGGTGAACTTTCCAAGATAAACTGATTGTAAATATGTAGCCAAGTAGGACAGTAAACAGACTGCCCTGTTAGTCTGGGGGGCTGTTCATCCTCAAATTGTTATGTTATTACAGGATAAGAGAGAGGAAACACCCTCTTATTTTGTACAACACCTATTCGCCCAGCATCATCCTGGTGTTTGGACTTAACGGTTTGTGGGACCGTGTAACATCTTAAAACCAATTCCTCTCTATAAATCTAAACATGAAGAAAGGTCAGTAAAAGCTTCAAACAATTTTTCTAACAGATTTATTGAGGTATAATTTAAATATCATACACAACACCCACTTAAAGTGCACGATCTAATTTTAACATGTAAATCGGCAATGTTGTGCAATCATTACTAAAATCCAAGTTAAAACATTTTTCTGCCCACAAAAAAGAAACTTCTAACTATTAGCTGTCACTTCCTTTCTCCTCGCCCTCTCCCAGTAGATTTGGGAAGTAAATAGTTATAACGCTTAATGATAATACAACATTTGTATATTGTCTTACATTTGTACAGCTTTTGAGTATAAGATCTCATCTTATTCTCTACAAAACATTATTAGTTAGGAAGGCCAAGTTTAGCTAGCACCATTTTAAAGATGAGGATTTTGAGGATGTCAGAGGAAAAGAGAATTGCTCAAGGTCACTCACCTAGCAAAAGACAGAATCAACCATATACATATATATGGTTGTTCAATTAAGCACAAATATTTTATA
>NW_011888814.1:3535493-3536454 GCF_000151845.1 Pteropus vampyrus | reverse complement strand
CTACCAGTTAAAAGAGATTTTCAAAACAAGATAACCAATTGCTATGTGTAGATCTTATTTCATCCCGGTTCAATCAAATAAACTATAAAAATCAAAGTCATTTACGGCATCTGAGTCTATTGGAAATTTGAACACTGACTGTGCATTAAATAAAATTAAGGAAATACGTTTACACTTTAAGATATGAAAAAAATTACTGTGGTTTTGTTTTAAAAATAGTTTTTTTAGAGCCATGTATTAAATTATTTAAGGGTGAAATGATAAGCTGTCTAGAATTTGCTTAAAAATAATCTAGGGGAAGGGAAGTGGGTGTAGGTATAGATCAATAAGATTGGTCATGAATTGATAATTGTTGAAGCTGGGTGATGATAAATAAGATTATGTTATACATCCTAAATACTTTTGATTAAATCTAAAATTTCACATAAAAAGCTTTTAGCTTTTTACAGTAAGTTGTACCATGTCACAGAAAATTTTCCCTCCTAAACACTCATAATTCTACCATATTCAAATATTAATTGTATTTTTTACATTGTTCTTTTTAGTCTGATTCCAGAACTAATATCATTACAATATAGAGCTTTAAACATTTTGTAGAAATGTTTAAAAATTAAAGTAAAATAACATGTAGAAGGATTTGAAGTGGGAAGGTGGGCTTTTAAGAGACATGAAAGATGCTTTCTAATAGTCATCAGTTTATAATGTAAAGGAAGAAAACCCATCTGTTACTCTCATTAGAAGTAGAGAAGGTTGAGAGATAATGGCCACAGAAAATTCATATTGGTTAGGCTCTTTCAGATAGTGAAGAAAAACATATATGTGCAAGGGTTTGTCGAAAGGCAATACTTAGAAGGGAACCTACCTTAGCATTGTATAGTCACTCTGAGTCCCAAGAAAACCTTAACTAAAACTCAGTATTCATTCATTATTTCACTCATTCATTCAAAGTGTGAGATGCCAG
>NW_011888814.1:3533333-3533873 GCF_000151845.1 Pteropus vampyrus | reverse complement strand
AAAAAAAATTGGAAAGTATTATAAAAGGTAACTCAGTCAACCAAAATTTATTGTGTGTCTACCATGAGACAAACTTTGTAATAAATGCTGTGACAATAGTAATAAAATAAAGGGAATTGTCCATGCTTTGATGAATCCCAGTCACAATACATATACAATTAGAAATAATTACTCAATAATTACAAGTATAAAAAGTATAGTGGAGGAGAAGTGAGTCTTTCAAAGGAGGATCCAATGAAATCTTAGAGTGGGAGAGGTGATATTTAAACAGACTTTTCTGAGGAAGTGATTTTAATGGGAGTATTTTACCTCTTTCTGTATCTTCCTTGTCCATAAGCCAGTCTCTTTCAACAAGAGATTTAAATCTTAGGGAAGAGAGAAAAATACAATTCTAGAACAAAAAGATTTTCATTCTACTTTGACCTTTTAGAATCCAAGGCGAGACAAGTCTTAAAATCTAGGCTATGTCGAGACAAATAATTTTTCTTAATTTCAAACAACATATATGGTCTTGTTAGATATCTTGGGGGATTTCAAATA
>NW_011888814.1:3532096-3533283 GCF_000151845.1 Pteropus vampyrus | reverse complement strand
GAAAATTCATATTGGTTAAGCTCTTTCAGATAGTGAAGAAAAACATATATGTGCAAGGGTTTGTCGAAAGGCAATACTTAGAAGGGAACCTACCTTAGCATTGTATAGTCACTCTGAGTCCCAAGAAAACCTTAACTAAAACTCAGTATTCATTCATTATTTCACTCATTCATTCAAAGTGTGAGATGCCAGTTTAGGCACTGGGTATGCAATAGGGAATTAGACTCATTACTTTGCCTTCATGGAGTTTCCATTCTAGCAGGGGGAATAGAAGTCAACAGTGATTACAAGTTATTTATAAGTGTGAATAGAGTGCTATATGTTCATATAACGAAAGTAATCTGGGTAGCCTGAAATCCAGTGACCTACTTCTCTTTGTTCACTTAGAGCGATGGTTTCTCAATTGGGGAAACTTTTTCCCTCAGAAGGCATTTAGCAGTGTCTAGAGACATTTTGGTTGTCACAATTTTGAAGATGTAGAAGCCAGGGATGCTGCTAAATATTCTAAAATCCATAGGACAGACTCCCACGAAAAAGAAATATCTGTTCCAAGATGTCAATAGTGCCAAGATTGAGAAAGCCTGACTCACAGGTTCTAATTCCTCAAATGAGGTATGATGGGGTCAGTTTGGTCTTTTCACCGGACCTATTCATTTGGGTACTGATTCACGATCCACTAAATTGTGACCCAGAGTATCAGTTTTTCTTCTGCAGTGTCCAATATGCATATTATGACTATTCTGTGAGATTTTTATTTCAGATATTATATTTTTCAGTTCTAGGCATCCATTTATTCTTCCTTTTATAGTATCCTTTTTTTTTTTTACTGTTGAGATTCTCCATTTGTTTATTTATTATGTCTGATATTTTATTTGAGTTATCAGTTTTATAATAGCTGTTTTAAAGCCTTTGCCTGCTAATGCCAACATCTCTTAGTATTAGCTTAGTATTTGGTCAAAGACTCAAGTAGACCCCATGCATATTTCTGGAGCTCCCTTCTCTATAGAATTCGTTCCTCTCTTTTACCCTGTTCTACAATTTCCAGCCATTTTAGCAGCCCCACTCTATTTGTTTTCACCATCCAGTGATGGTTCCCTGGTAAAGTGCCCTCAGACAGCGGAATTTATCTTACAGATTTCCTTTCTCTCAAGGACTACATTTCTGCAGTCTGTTGTTCAGTGCCTGAA
>NW_011888814.1:3518844-3524710 GCF_000151845.1 Pteropus vampyrus | reverse complement strand
TTTAATTAATAATGAGCTTGAATCATTTTTGCATGTTCATTGACCACTTATATAGTCTTGTCATTGCTGCATTGTTTGCCCATGTCCTTTGTCCATTATTTGAAGTCTCGCTTGCAGTAGAACTTCCAGCTTTTTGCTGCTGCTGGCCACCTACTAGTCTTGCCTAAGTATCTGAGGACCATCTCTGCCAGAGGGCAGGATTCTTGTCTCAGACATCCCTCTCCAGTCAGCTGTGATCTGTAATCTTTTGCCCCAGTCCACTTAACCAGTCTTATTTAAAACTAATGTTCTTCTGGGTTAGTGAGGAGTCAAGTCAGGGGCAGCTCATTCTTCTCTGTCAAGTTTTTGTGTGTGTATGTGCTGTTACTTCTCTCCATCTACCTACCGCTACCTGGTTTCCACATCCTGTCAGTCTCCTGCTTTCTGCATGTTCTCATGGCTTTGGAGGTTGCTGTTTTCTTGGTTTCTGTTGGAGTCTCTGGCTTCTGCTTCTCTTCCTTCACTAAGCTCCAACCTCTTGTGAGTTCTGCTGGTTCTTTGTCCAGGCTTCTTGCTTCCTGTTCCTTGACCGGCTGCTGTCAATGACCCACTTGGACAATAGCATTAGGTCACCTGGTAGCATTTCATGTTAGGTCCAGGGCAGAAGCAGCAGTAATACATCATCGTGGTGGACTGCCACAATGAATCGGGCAAAAGGGCAGGTCACGAAATTGAGAAATCTTGAGGAAGCATAGTCAAGAATAGTATTTTGTTTAGCATTAATATTGCTATCCAGATTAATAAATGTCAACAGAATCAATTCAATTAAAATACTCTAGTATAGGCGAAGGAACAGAAATTTCTATAATGAATACGGAAGGGATTCTGGATAGCTTGATGTAACCAGACCCTCTTTTATTTCATCATTGTTGGCATTCTGAATTGGTGGTTGAGGGTGAAAAATTAACACTTTGAAATGCCCCTGTTGTGAGTCTAGTTAGCACTGACTTCCTTTGGACTGTGCTCCTTAACTAGGCTTCCCTATGATTCCAACAATCATCTCAAACCCTCTTTCAATTCGCATCCCTCTTAAGAATGAACTCTCAAATCTTCTTAGTTCTCACTTAACAGTGATGACTTCTGTGGTCTGAAGTGCTCAGAAGTACTTCTTCCAAACTTATAACTGGCAGAGATCAGATCCCTAAAGGATGCCAGGAAATTCTAGAGCAATATTACAGGTCATTTATCTGCAGCTTCTATTGCTTTGGGGCAAATGCTGGACAAGTGTGTCATTC
Organism: Pteropus vampyrus; assembly: GCF_000151845.1. Lineage (NCBI taxonomy): Eukaryota > Metazoa > Chordata > Mammalia > Chiroptera > Pteropodidae > Pteropus > Pteropus vampyrus. Next base: position 3,523,436 of record NW_011888814.1, on the reverse strand, counting down.
TTATTTTCTTTATTTGGTGTATACTTGTAGAACATCTACTACTGTAGTAGAAACTGAAGGAAATAATAATTAGGGGCAACTGTGAGTTTTGCCTTCATACAAATTGCTGCTTAACATTAATTTATTGAAAAGACTTGAATGGAATGTATACTGTGTTCTATTCTGTGATAGAAGTATAATCAAAGGCTTCATTCATTCAATACATATTATTGAGTGCCTACCAAAGGCTGAAGATGCTGCTGTGAAAAATTAAGACAAAAGTTCTGTCTATAAGATTATAGGTAAGGGGAAGGTGCTTTTTATTTAGGGAAATTAGAGAGACCTTCATTAAAGATGTAAGTATTCAAGAAGGTCCTTAAAGAACAGGTAATATTTCTCCATGCTCATCAGTCCATCCATCCATCCATCCATCTGTCCGTCCATCCATCCATCCAATGAATAATCTAGTATGAAGTTCCAATAAGAGTAGCTCAGATTCCAAAGTGTCAAAGGAATCAGGACTGTGGTGGAATAGGCTGAGAATGTTTAGAAGACGTAGCTTGACTTGTACATTATTTAGCTGAGCACTGCTTGTATGTTCAGAGGAGTGCGATTTCCTGTCTTCGCTACATCACGACGTGTCTTCTTTGGGGCCGGGATGCACTTCACTCTTGAAAATGAAAGACTTGCAGAAGATAAATAGTGCTGGCGAGCGTGTGAAGAAAGGAAACCCTTGAGCACCACTGTTGGCAATGTAAATTGGTATAGCCATTATGCAACACAGTATAGAGTTTCTCCTAAAAATTAAAAATAGAACTACCATATGATCCAGCATTCCCACTTCTGGGTATATACCCAAGGAAAACAAATCACTATCTCAAAGAGATATCTGCATTTCCACAATTCTTGCAGCATTATTCACACTAGCCAAGGTACGGAAACAACCTAAGTGTCCATCAATGGGTGAATGGATAAAGAATAATTTCTCTCTATATATAACACACACAATGGAATATTATTCAGCCCGAAAAAGAAGAAAATCCTGTCATTTACAACAACATGGATGAAACTGAAGGACAATGATGCTAAATGAAATAAGCCAGACACAGAAAAACAAATACGCATAGTATCATTTATATGGGAAATCTAAAAAAAATAGTCAAACTCGTAGTAACAGAGAAAAGAATGGTACTTACCAGGGACTAGGGGATGGGGGAAAGGATGTAAATTCTCAGTTATAAGATGATAAATTCTGGAGACATAATGTGCAACATGCTGGTTATAGCTAATAATAATGCATCGTGTACTTGAAATTTGCTGAGAGTAAATCTTAAGTGTTCTCTCTACACAGTAAAGGGGTAACTATATGAGATGATGGATATGCTAATTAGCTTGATTGTGGTAATTATTTTGCAATGCATATAGTCATCAAAATATCATGTTGTAAGACTTAAATGTATGCAGTTTTGTCAATCATATCTTAATGATGATAGGGGAAAAAACTCAGATTCATAATAAATGAAAGACATCACCATTGCTTTTGAGAAATAACCAGCTTCTCAAGGGTGGATGGAGAAAAGGGAGTCTTCAATTGCACATTCTCAAAAGCAGTCAAGTAGTTTCACACCATCCTTCCATTTGTGACACTACGCAAGGGCGTCAACCTTCTTGGTGGGATAGCAGGATAGGGAGAGTACAGAGGCTAACAGTCCCCTTCAAGGACTCCAGCAGAACCTGCTTAAAAGCTCAGGCTTAAGACCATTCAATCCTGAGCTCACTCTTCAATTCCCTGCTACACTCAAAATGCAAGTCCCCCTGGTCAACTTTGCTCTTACACCAAATCATGGTCATCCCGCAAGGCATTCGCCAATTCCTTTGCTAACTTCTCTTCAAAAAATTTCTCTAAGACCTCTTTATCTTTCTTTACCATCCAGGTCATTGTCATTGTAATGGCTTCATCTCCGTCTTAGTTGGCCTACACTTCATGGTGCATGTCCTTGGCCACCTGCTTGCCAGCATTTTCAGCATCCTAATCTTTTTTTACTGCACCTTCACCTCTTATCTCAATCTTGAATCAACTCAAATATCTACTTCTCTCTTACCTCACACAGGTGGCTAAAGTGCTGCTGGAGAAAACAGTAGAAATGAGGGGATATAAGCTACTATATTTGCCTGATTTCAGTCTCAGCTGGGGAGTTCCACCTCCCTGACCGCAGAGTGTCTGCATAAATTATTTGGAATTTTTCTGCATGGGAGAGTTGTCTTTTCTCCATTCATTTATTTATTTAATCATTTACTTAAATCAGTATGGACTCATGAATGTTTATTTTGTACTTTGGGTTATAACACAATAATACTACTTTATTTTTTGCTTGAATTTTTTCCAGGTTGACTGTTGGGGGCTCTTTTAGTTGTTTCTTCGGTCCTTTTGACATATCCTCATTATTGTCAGTGTGTGCATGTAATTGTGTGTGTGTGTGTGTGTGTGTGTGTGTGTGTGTGTGTGAGAGAGAGAGTGCTTCTTTACAGACTGATATTATAATATGTTCCAAGCTTACCTTGTATATTTCCTGTTCTAGTCCTAGAACCAACAATTTTTCCCAAGGAACTCCTGATTCTTTTTATTGGAGAATGATGTTAGATATCAATATTTGAGCACTAGGTATGAATGCTCTTTGCTACTGTGCTGTTATTGCTTCCAGGACCTTTAAGCTGTTAGAGCAAGGATATATATGTGTGAATACCAACTGGTGTATATACACATACTTATAAACATTTCTATAAATATCTATAGTAAGCTAAACATGAGTTCATAATGATGTCTCGAACTTGAGTCAAGTACCACATGGTTTATTCCTGGTTTCCCCTCTTTTTCATCTGTAAATTCCCACTTCAACAGTGAGAAGCCTAGTCCCTACCATTCACTATCCATTTATGTATTTGTACAGTGGTTTTGGAATTGATAATCTGTACACTTATGAGGAAAAGCTTTATCAGCTAGAGTATAATAATTGTGTACACCTCTTTTGTCTTATAGTATCTATTTATTTCCAATGTTACTTAGGTCAGCACCTTTTTTCCCATCCCATTAAATGAGGTTGTTTCATATATTCATAATACAGTTAGATTCTCTTGTCCCAGTCTTCCTGGGATTCTAAGACATTCTAAATGAATTTTTTAAATGTAAATGCATTAACGTTTACTCCTTGTGCTATAATGTTCCATGAGTTTTCACAAGAGTATAGTATCGTATATCCGCCATTATTGTACCATACAGAATCATTTTGCCACCCACCAAAATCTGTGACTCACCTATTCAACTTTCTTTTTCTTTGAATCCCTGGCAAACACTTAATGGTTTTCAATCCATGGGCACAAACTGCAAACTATCTCTCCATTTATTTAGGTTTCTTTAACTTCTTTCATTAGTGTTTTATAGTTTGTTGCATATAGATTCTATAAATATTATGTTAGATTTATACCAAAGTATGTAAATTTTGGTGTTATTGTAAATAGCATTGAGAAAAATTCAGATTACAATCATTCATTACTGATATATAAAAGACCAATTTTCCTTTTGCTCATTAACCTTTTACCCTGTGACCTTGTTATACTAGCTTACTTGTTTCAGAAGTCCTTTGTAGATTCTTCGAGGACATCTCTAGAAACGATCATGCCATCTGTCACTAAATATAGTTTTATTTCTTCCTTACTAATTTTTACACATTTTTCTTTTTCTTGTCTTAGTGCATTAACTAGGACTTTAGCACAAGGTCGAATAGGAGTGATAAAAGAGAACATCCTTGTCTTTTCCCAAAGTTAGGAGGAAAGCATCCAGCCCCTCACCAGTAGGTCCGATGTTAGCTATAGATTTTTCATAGATGCTATTTATCAAGTTGAGGAAGTTCCCCTCTATTCTCAGTTTGCTGAAAGTTTTTATCACTAATGGGTATTGGATACTGTCAACTGCTTTTTTCTGTATCAATTGATATGATCATATGATTTTTCTTCTTTAGGCTATTTATATGATGGATTATATTAATTGATTTTTGAATTTTGAACAAAACTTGAATATTTGGATTAAATCTCACTTGGTTGTGGTATATAATTCTTTCTATACATTGTTGCCTCATACAAATAGGAATAAAAATTATTGCCTACCTTAGAGGGTTTAATAGTCAGAGGGAAATAAAGAGATAGATACACACATAACTAATATCCAGGGTGGAGCATAGCAAGTGTTCTGAAACAGAGGAAAATCCTACAAGTTTTTAACGAAGGGAAAGATTATATTTGGTTTGGAGGAGTTAGGAGACACTGCTAAATCAAATGTGGCTCATATGGAATCAGAATTTTAGACCTGAAAGAAATTTTGCATCATCTAATTCAAATCCTCACCTGACCACAGCGTCACGTCGGGAAGCTTTCTTCCGCCTCACATAGCCTCCCTCTTAAATAGGTAACATAAATCTTGACTTTTAAGTAGCTTATTTAGAAAACGAGCATGGCTGTTCCTTTGAATTTCCTCATTCCTTCAATAAAAAGAAAACTGGAGGCCCTAGGTAGGTATGGAATTGCCTAATTCTGCAATTGAGTAACCCCATCATGTCCCT
>NW_011888814.1:3513487-3517794 GCF_000151845.1 Pteropus vampyrus | reverse complement strand
TTTTTGCTCGAGGAGCTCCCTTCAGCTGCAGTGCCCACCCCCACCTCCTCACTGCTGTCTACATTCTAGCTGGGTCAGCTCAAAAGAAAAATTTCCAAGGATGGAGAGAGGATAGGCAGTGGGTGGCTGAGCCCAAGGTGAAATAAAATAATGTTTTCTTTTATTGATTTACCAATGTTTGTCTTTTAATTTCTGGAGAGCCTCGATTGCATTCAAAAATGTTAATAGGAGTTGAAGGTCTTTTATTCATACAGTTCCAATCTATTCTGCAAATAAAAAGCAGTGAAAGTGATTCATACGTGAATAATTCCCCCAAACCTTTGCTTATTGAAATGGATCAGAGATAATTACTAGGTTGGAGAATTTGCATCCACACAATTTTCTAGTCTCACAAACATAATTTTCTTTAGAATGAATAGAAAATATTTGCTCTTTTAAAAGCTGTTCTGAGAGGTGGAACTGCATCCTTCCCCCATCTGCAGAAATGTGGCGGAGGATTTATCGTTCCCTCCCGCCTCTCAGGCACTGCGGCGCTCAACTCATTTGTTTTGACCTCCCATCTGTATTTCTCTCAGTGTGGAGATCTGTGTTCTGTTGGTCATTTCACCCACTAAGAAGAAGTCGGTATAACCTTAATAGTTGGGGTGTCGGTAATTTCTTCCTCCAGGATGACTTCACATTCACAAGTGAGTTGAGAGGATAAAGGTAACCTGTCACATCTCAGGAGCTTATTCAACCACTTAACTTTTAGTGTTTAGCTGAGAATAGGAGGAAATTTTAATTGGAGTCGCTCTGAAAAGGGGGTGGGGACAGAACGCTTTTTGTCTGTGATCCCGCAGAACCATCTGGAATACACATGAGATTCATTTTCTGCCATTGTCTCTCCAAGGCATCGGGCTGTTCCAGGTGTGTGAAGTGCCTGTATGGCATAGGTTTAATACTTGATTTTCATTATGCCCAACAGCTTGGTCCTTTATTCTCGGAGGGATGTGTTTTCAATACCACAGGAGATTTCTTTATGCCCAGCCAAATGAATCTTTACAAACAGCTCAACTGGTGTAAGGCCTCAGGTGGGCTCAAGGGACCCACAAGAACAAGGTTTATGTGTAGGCACAGGGGGTATTTAGACATGGCATTATATTAAAGGCATTTTGAATTTCTCTGTTCTGGTTTTCTAGAAAAACAAGCACTCCTCGTCCTGAGAATAAACAACAGATTCCAGGGTTCCTTGAAACTTTGTTGTTAAAAGAAAAAGCACGGCATGAGCAAGATATTGAGCAAAGTAAATGGGAGTATTGTGCAAGAATAGAGGAGAAATTTTAAAAATGTGTTTTAAATTTTAAGGAATAGATAAAAGAAAAGCTGATACCTATCAACAATTTCCAAAAATGAATGAGGTATTTGTGTTACTCAGAGGTAACACATTATCTTTAAGATAGAAGAAAAAAAGTCAATAAACAAAATGAATGAACATATGACAGTAGGGGTGAATTTTAGGAATATAATTTTAAGTGAAAGGTCTTCAGAGATTATAACCTACATGAATCCTTTTTTATTGTGAAATATAACACTAAAAGTGGATAAAGTTACCCTTTTAATAAATTTAAAAACAACCAAAACAAAGGTATATGCTATTCACAAATATATGTAAGTATAATAAAATTATATCAAAAGGAAAGCAAGGTAAGCAGCTCTTGTGGATGTAAGTTCTTGTCGCCATTTGAGTTTCCTGTTCGGTGGTGATTTCACAGTTGTTTATTGTATTATTAAAACCAACAAACCAACAAATGAACAACAAAGATATAAAACAGGGCTTTTTATGTAGAAATGATGAAAGCCGGTTATGAATATAGGATTATGATTGATGTAGTTCTGTGTACCACTTGCAGTCCAAAAGAAAAAAGAAAAAAAATGACAAAGGAAAAGGAGGAAAGAAATAGGTGCCCTTTGAGTAACATACTCCAAGACTGGCTGGTCCTATACTATATGTGTCTTTCCCCTGAATATTGGACATTAATTACCCTTTTCCCTTTAAATACAGACGTCTATAATAAGTGGATCTCTAGAGAACTCTCAATTCCACCAGCAAGCATTAGCCTTTTGGGAACTACGCTCTCTTTCCTGCAAAAAAAGAAAAGTAATTTATTCATGCGCGGTCCGGGCAAAAGCGCCCTCTGCTGTCAGATCGTGGAGTGGCAGTCCTACTCTGAAGGTCACCAGGTCTACACTGGAGCTGAAGATAATGTCTCTGCTGTCAGAAACAAGAGAACTGAGAAAACAAGTATTATTATGGATAAGTTGAATTTCCAAGCACAATTAACATTTCTCTCTGCCTCCCACAAACTTTCTAAACAGTAGAACTTTTAATCCTTATTCATTACACTGATTCTTTTTATTAATTGTTGCAAATTGAGTTTCCTGGGAAACAGATCGAGTTGGAGATTATTGAGAAATGTTTTTAGGAAGAATGTCTCTGAGAATGTGAGGGAAGCAGGATTGGGCAGAGGGAGAAGTTGAACTGTGATGCAGTCACAACGGAGGCCTCCCCAACCCACAGTGTGCTAGGAAGGTAGGTTCTTTCTTCAGAGACAGCCTGGACCGAGTGAGGCAAGGAGGGGAGGGGCTGGGCCTTTGAACACCCCTTCTCCATGGCAGCCCACATCCAAGGCTGCCTTTAGGGAGGATTTTCCTGTCACTATTTTTCTTTCAGATACCTTCCCTCCTCACAAATGAGGATATATTACAACAGCAACCGATTTTTGGCTTGTGCATACATCCTGAGCCCGCCCATCTGTGAACTCAGCTTGGCCATTTTTCACCTCTGTCATCTGGGCCTAAGGTGGTGCTCACTATAGGTGTGAGCTGAGGCAGAGGCATCACTGTAATGTTCCTGGGTGTTGTAGGAGTCTAGGTTACCTGCTCATGCGGTTTACTTGTGCCTTCTGGCCTTGCTCATGACTGGTCCCCAATGGGCCATTTCCAACTTACTGTAGCTAACTCTCTCCTGCACAGGCCATGACCTTACTCCAGAACTCTAGGTGTCTAATGTTGTAGTTCTCTTACAGAAGCTTGCTATTAAATCCACACAGCATCTTTTCTCATCACAGATTCCTTTAATACCATAGCGTCTGCTGGGTTATATGGCCCAACTGGCAGTAGTGCTTAGACTACGGCCTAAACCTGCCACAGAGCCCTGCACTTCTCTGGAGGCTGTCAACCTTCCTTTTCACTCAGTAAATGGGTTGGAGTAGTATTTGCAAGTGTGAAATGTGCCGGCTCCAGAACCTGATGTGTGGTAATCCTGACATAGCTCAAACCACTGCAATCCTAAAAAAAACTGCTTATATGGTGGTAGACTTCTGAGTCTCCCCCTAAGGTTCATCTCAAACCCTATGAAACACAGATGCTTTACCAAAGCCTCCAGCATAATAGCTACTTATACTCATCTGCTTCAATTATCATAATATGGTTGGTACAGTGGGCTGATGTTATGTCACACTGAATGTCCAGATGGTCCAGGCCTCTTTGAACTATATTATGACAGAGCAGGAGAGTTAACATAGCCTTGGGAAAAGACCATCAATATATCCTGTTCACCAGCTCACAAGAATGTGAATTGTTTCTGGTCTTCCTTGAGAGAGATGGAAAAGAATGCATTTGCCAGACCAACGGTTACATATCAGGTATCTGAAATCACGTTAATCTATTCTAGCAAATATTTCATATCTGGCACCACAACTGTAATTGGGGCTACTACTGGATTGAGTTTGAAGGCATCTACTGTCCTCCTTCCAGGATTCATCAGTATTGTAGGGGCCACAGAGGGGCCAACTCAATAGAAGTGTACTGGAGACTGCCACCCCTGCAAACTCTAGATTTTTAAGGGTGTTACAAATTTCTGCTATTTCCTCCTCAAAGTATGTACTTAATTAATTATTTTGTTTGTTTGGTTGGTTTTAATTAAAGTATTAATCATGTACAATAAAATGCACAGATCTTACTCATATAACTCAATGAGTTTTGATAGTTCTATACAGCTGTGTAAATTACTGCAATCAGATTGAGAATCTTTCTACATCCAATAAAGTTCTCATGTGCCCTTTTCAAGTTAATTCTGACCCCTCAACCCTGACCCCAGGCAATCATTGATATACTTTCTGACTACATATTATATTTGACTTTTCTAGAATTTAATATAAATGGAAGCATACAGTAAGAATTTTTTGGTTTTTGGCTTCTTTCTCTCACAATAATATTTTGAGATTCATCCATATTGTTCCCAGAATCAGTTGTTTGTCCCTTTTACC
>NW_011888814.1:3506007-3511862 GCF_000151845.1 Pteropus vampyrus | reverse complement strand
ATTCCCATTGGCGACATGTGATAATATCGATTACTCTGCATCCTCATCGGCATTTGGTACTATCTTACTTTTTGACTTTAGCTACTCTAAGAGGTGTGAAATGGTACCTCATCGTGGTTTTAATTTGCTTTTCCCTGATGGCTAATGATTTTGAGCACCTTCTCATGTGATATTGGCCAAACCTATATCGTTTATATCTGTTCAAGCCTTTTGCACATTAAAAAAATAAGGTTGTTTTTATTTTTATTATTGGTTTGTAGTAGTTTTAAAAAATACGTTGCAGCTATGAGTTCTTAAGGATATATTGTGAATATTTCCCATAGTCCATGGGTTGACTATCCATTTTTTAAATAAAATTTAAATTATCTATGTTTTCTTTTATAGTTGATGCTTTTCGTTTTGACTTATGAAACATTTTTGTATTAATTTAAGTAACTTTTCTATTACTAAGTCATAAAGACATATATTTATATTTGTTGCTGAAAGCTTTATGAATCTCGCTTTTACATTTAGGTCTATGATCCATCCAAAATTAATTTCTGTATATGATTTCATAGAGGTAGTGGTCCATTTTCCCGTATGTTTTTCTAGTTGTAGAATTATTTGTTAAAAAGACTTTCTTTCCCCATTGAATTGACCATATGTATGTTGGTCTATTTCTGGACTCTCAATTCTGTTCCATTTATTCATCTACACTTAGGCCAGTACCGTTCTCTTAATTATTATAGCTGTAAAGCCAGCCATTAAATCAGGCAGTATAAGTCTTTACCTGGTTCTTTTTCAATATTGCTTTGGATATTTTAGGTCCTTTGCATTTTCATATAAGTTTTAGAATCAGCTTGTAATTTTGACTTGCTGGAACTTTGACTGGGATTGCATTACATTTGGAGAGGTGGAATATACTTAGAATATTTGAGCCTTTTAAACCATGAATGGGGTATGTCTTGCCTTTGTTGAAGTGAGTAGTGTCTTGGTATAGTACCCGATTTTACCTCCTTGAACATCTTTTTAGTTATATCTCTGCATTTGTTTTTAGTATTTGCTCTAGAGATTATAGTAGGCATCTCATCATAATGTACTTTCAAATACTATTCAATCACCTCATGAAAAGTGTAATAATCTTAAAATGATACAAGTATTTTTATTTTTTCCCTGACCTCTGTTTCCTATTGTTATATATTTTACTTCTGTATATGCTACAAACCTCATATTACTAATGTCATTGTTTTGTTTTTGATAATCAATAGTCTTTTAAATAAAATTAAATATGTTTATATACAAATATATAATATGTCTAATAAAATAATATATATATTAAAAATATATAATTATATGTTCTGGTGCTTTTTTCCTTTCTTAGGTCCAGTCCTCTATTTGATAGTATTTTCCTTTAGCCTGAGAAACTTCTTTTGGTGTTTCATGTACAGGTCTTTTGGACACAAAACTCTCTCAGGTTTTCACCAATGATAAAGTCTTTATTTCATCTTCATTTTTGAAAAATAATATTGCTGGATATGGGATTCTAGTTTGGCATTTTTTTTCTTACAGTACTTTAAAATACTTTTTCATTCTCTTTCGGCCTTTTCCACTCATGAGAAATGTTATAATCTCTACCAGTTTGCCTCTGTATATGTGTTTTTTTCTTCTGGCTACTTTTTTAGATTTTCTTTTTACCTTTGTTTTTTATCAATTTGACTATGTTGTGCATAAGTGTGTGTGTGTGTGTGTGTGTGTGTGTGTGTGTGTGTTCTGTACTCCATTACTGTTTCACTGAACCTCTTGGATTCATGGACTGATATATTTTTATCATTTTGGGGAAAAAAATTCCATTATCTCTTTGCATATTTTTTGTTTCATTTTCTTACTCCTTTACTTCCTTTACTTATATGTATATTAGACTCCTGGATACCGTTCTAGAAATTTAAGATGTTTCGTTTCAATTTTTACTGCTTTTTTTTTTCTTCATTGCATTTTAATTTGAATAGTTTTTGTTGCTGCGTCTTCAGGTTTACTTATTTTTCCTCTGTGGTATCCAGTGTGTGGTTAAGAGCATTGCTGGAATACTTAATTCTGATACCATATTTTTATTTTCTTCGATTTCATTTAACTTTGTTTATAGTTCCTGTCTCCTAAAATTCTTCGTCTATTTGAGCATATTGTCTATCTATTCTATATTTATTATAACTACTTTAAAATTACTATCTTATGGTAATGGGATGTTTTACAATCTGTGATACATCTCAATGTGCTTCCATTCATGGTTTTCCTCTCTTGGCCAGGGATCGTACTTTCTTGCTTCTTCTTATGTCTCACATTGTTTGATTGTATGGCCAGGCATTATATGTAAGAGAATAGTAGAGACTCAAGTAAATAATATGATGACCCTTCTTCTGGCAGGCCACCAGTATGGGACACTAAAACAATATAATCTGTAACTGAACTAAATCTGGACTTTGCTGCGGCTTTAGTTAAATTCAACACACCTCTGTTTTAAATACTTTTTTTTTTTTTTTTGGCAACACCAGGACTTTCCTTTCCACGGCGCTCTATGTTTGAGCCCAGTCTCTGAGATCTTTGTGTTTCACAGCTTCGCGACCGGCCATTAGGGCTGCGGAAGAGCGCTTCAGGGGCGTTTCTCTTGGCTTCCCCGTGTTATCCTCAGCCTTCGGTATATCTTGCTTATGCACTCAGTGAAAACGTCTGGGAAAATGTTAAATTTGGGAGGGGCAGACTCATTCTTGGCTGAGGCTCCACGGGATTCCAAGCCACATGTGCGGCTGCTAGGAGCTTATTAAAGGTTTAGTTGTTTCCCCCTTACCATTGTCAAGGTGCAAGCCTCTTCTTCCCACTGCTCTGCCAGCGATGGAAGCCCCTCATCGCTCTCTGTTTCTTAGTTTATTTCGGTTTCTTTGTGTCCTCCCTGATTGATTATAAAGCCATGATTTAGGTGTTTTTTGTTTTGTTGTTGTTGTTCTCATTTTTACCCTTTTCAGCCTGTTGGCAACAGGGTTGGAGCAAAACAGTCTTGTTACTTTCTGTATCCTAACTGGAAATGGAAGTCTCCTGCTTTTCATTGACTATATCAGCTAGAGTAAGAGTCAAAAGCTTTCACTACAACTACTTTTATGTCACACATCAAGGAATTAATGTCTTCATTCCACCCCGTAGGAAGTATGGACATTCAGGGACCAGAGAAATGACCACTGGGTGAGTCCATGAGCAAGTAAATCTAGTAGACTTGCCATGAGTCAAATCTAGGCTAGCACACCATTTATTGGTTGGTTCCCATATGTGTCTGCCCTAACAATTGGGCTTTAATGGCACTTCAAGTCCCTGGGTATCAATTTCAACTTAGACCATTTGTCCAAGAATCCTAAAACAAGATAAGACAAAACAAAACAGCATCGAGAACTCAAACTGTGCATTCCTTCTCTCCAGGGAACAACAGCTACCCAAAAAATCAACCTTTAGGACCCTCTGGGGAGAATTAGAAAAATTGTTATCACATTGGCTGCCGGAGTTTGTAAGCTTCATTCTCACAGCGTTTCTCTCTGTAGGCTACATTATTTTCTAACTCTTTAAAATGGCAATAAAATGAAAAATTGCAGGACACCAAGAGACAGAACATGCTAAAGAGCTTTTCAATCCATTTATTCCTTGTCAAATAGAATACTAAGCAGTACTGAGAGGTTTCATCACTGTTTCCAATTCTTTACCTGAAGAATTATTATCAATTATTGAAGGATTCTGGGCCATGAGATGATATTATGCTCTCAGGATTGGGGATGAACTACAAGCAGAGTTTCCTGAACCTCCCAACTAAGTCTCTGTTGTAGTGAAGTGCTATTCCGCCCCGCTGCCACAAAAGATTATGGTCTCCTTCTGTTAACTTTTTCTGGGTTGCCAAATTCTGGCAAATGCTTTATGTAACCTGGAATCTAGTCATCACTCATTTTTTCTTGATAATTTCTATTAAACAGGAAACCAGGGGAAAAATTTCTCTTTATTCTGCAGAAGAAACACAAAGACTAGGTTTGCATAATTTCTAAACAAAGAGGGATTTATGAATGGAAATTCGTAAATATTATATGTTCTCTTTCTTAGTAAAAATATGTAGCCTATCTTCTGGGAAAGGAGCCCACAAATCTTAGAATAATGGACCCTAGTCCAGTCCCAATCTATTAATTCCTTCTTCTTCTCACCGGTGGAATGCTAGTTATATATTACACATTAATGAATATTTATTGAGTGTCTACAATTGCTCATGCATTGTTCCAAGTGTTGAAGATACTTTTGTTAAGAGAGACAAAGTCCCTGCCCTCATGGAGATTATTCTAATGAGGAGAAGCAGTCAGTAAATAAGTTAATATATGAGATGGTGTTAAGTGCTATGAAGAAAACTAAAGCAAGAATGAAGGAGAGGGCTTCTGGATTGGAGTTGGTAGTGGTTGTAATTTTAACTAAGATTGTTAGGAAAGAGTTCACTGAAAAGGTGACATTAAAGATTCTCTGTGGGAGGGTGTCAAGAAGTACGAAGGCCCAATAATGACCTAACTGAGACCAAAATTCAGGTATTAGGATCGCCTGCTCCCTATTTTTTTCATTGCGTGACACTGTTATTAGGGCTCATAAGGGATTCACTGAAGCACAATATCAAGCTACCTGCCTGGCATTGCTGTGAACTGTTGGCAAACAGGAGGGGCAAACAAATTAGCCTAACAAGTCCTTATTGATTACCTACTGTTCAGAGAAGATCACGGGTTCCCTAGGGGTCTCCGAGGAATACACACTGGATTTCCTGCCTCCAAGAAGCTGACAACACAGTGTGGGGGTGGGGTCAAGCACAAATCAATGGAGCAGATGCCTTGAGGATGCAATCTGTACAATGCAGATGCAGAACCACAACCGAGGATGCTCCTAAGGCGGCGTCTTTTGCAAAAATCCAAATGATGTTCCTGATGAGCTTGCTGAGAAGAGAATTCCACTAAATTCTGCTAAAGGCTAACTCATCTGCTTGTCAGCCTTGCTCACACACGTGGATTATCATACTGTCAACAGCATAACAGCATAATCTAATAAGAAGAATGGCAATATATTGTCTTTCGTTTGCTGGCTGAAACCCAAGGACTGGGGTTGTTGAATGCAGAAGGGCAGACAGACGGAAGTTTCACGCTGTCGTGTAATTGTATTGTCGTGTAATAGATGCAGAATAGCATCTATTACCTCTGGTTAAGTTGGGGTGATACATTTTAAAATAACATGGAATTGACCCACTAGTGAAATTTAATTGTTATCAATTAAATCTAGCAGAGGGAGAATTTATATTAGGCACCATGACTTACCTAATTGGACCATAGAAGTAAAGTTGTCATTATGTTCAGGAGAGCAAGCCCTTGTTTTAAATGCCACTTTTTACACTGCATGAAAAAATGCTAGGAACCAGGCATTATATTGCCTCCTTGTTCTGTGTACCATGGTGCCAGAAGTAACAAATAGGCAATTCAAAAGGTGTTAAAAAGTAGTTCCTGTAAAAAGTGGAAAAATTCAGAAAGTCTAAGCTATACCTACTTTGCAGCAAATGATGTTGTTTAGTTGATCAAACAAGTCCATTAACAAAATACTGAGCCAAACTAGTATTTCTCTTGTATTGTAATAAAAACTTATAATTAAGATGCTCTAGTATTTGTCTTTATTACCTTGAAACGACTGTCTCGGGTATTTTTAATAATTTATTTAACTTTACTTTTTCCTTTCAGTTATAAAGAAAAAATATATTTCCAATAGTTCAAGTTTTATTGTACATTTCCCCTTTCATCCTGTTTCCTGTTTAATAGGAAATATCAAAAGAAAAAGAG
>NW_011888814.1:3500962-3505712 GCF_000151845.1 Pteropus vampyrus | reverse complement strand
GCATAAAAAGCAGTTTCTAATTGCCTTTGTTGCTGAATGCCCTATGGAAAAGGCTTGTTGATGCTTCATAGAATTGGGCACCAGACAAAGACTCTGTGGGCTTAGAATTTGGAGGTAGTCAGAAAGGTCGGTGCCATCACCCCTAAGGGTGTCTCAATGAACCAAGGTGAACTCTAATAAAAGATCCTCTTGGCCTCTCCCTAGGAGGCGCTCTCTCTATGGAGGGAGCAGAAGAAGATGGCCTGGTCGCCAAACCAGGTGTTGGTTAGAACTAGAATTAGGCAGCGTCGTCATTAATGAGTTGCAATCAACAAGTTCAGCTGTATCATGTCACCAGTAGAGAATGTGGAAAGAACTGGAAAAAAATTTTGAGTATGGGAATGATGGTGTGGTATCTGTAAATTGGTTGGGAGAAGATGTCAAAATTATTGCCAAAGGTGATTGGTGAGGCCTATCAACTCTTCTCTGCCCCCATGGTCCCCGCTCCACCCAAATACCCAGAATGGGAAGCTGTAATGGGCGTAGGATGAGGCCTATAGTATCACAGCAAAGAAGGAATCTTTTTTAGGGCTTGGGAAAATTACTGGTGGGTTTCTGGTAATGCAAGGAACCAAGCACCCAGCTGAGGGCTTGAAAGAAATGATGCTGTAGTCACCTGGAGCAAATCAAGGTGGGCGGGCCCAGAAGAGGGCTGGAGGGGCCGAACCATTGCCACCAGGACCGATGTGAAGGACGTCCAAGACAGCACGGGGAGTTTTAGTTGCTGATGGCAGTAACTTCATTAATGGTGCTATCTGTATTTTCTCATAAAGAAACCTTTTTTTGTTCCTAGTAAACTTCTAATCATAATGATAGTAGGAAAATAGGGCAAGGTCTTCCTCTCCCACATTTGAGATCTTTCTGGGATGGCGAGATAAAGATGCGGAAAGACAAGTATTTGTAAGGACTAACAAAGTAAGTATTCCATGAAGCTAACTAATTCGGGGGCTTGTGGACCACATTTACATGGTTGTTAAGAAGGTTTCAGCCTCGCTAAGCCATCGGAGAAGTGTCATCATCAGCAGCGTGAGTGAAAAGTTGACGCTGGCAAAGGGAGAGACCTGAACATGTTTTTCATCTCTAATTCTCTCGTAGAATGTTATTTTACCAGCATTATGTCATGGGTTAGCTTGAAAAATGGGCCTTTGGAATCTGTCTTTACTTTTATTATTTATAACACACAACAGGGAAAATTGCCCAGGTAGAAGAATACCAGGGAATAGTCTTAACCATACTGTGAGCCTCCTTCCCATCCTCACACCCACTCTCAGCAGCACCTTGGTTAAAGTCCTGAGTGGTTATATTGTTGAGGGAAAGAAAGGGATTTAGAAGCAGGTAAAAGTTATCAAGAAGATTAGAGACCTACGATAGAGAAGAAAGAGTGTGTATAAGGTAATAATGCCAACGTTTACTAAGCACTTATCTGCCAGGTGCTGTTCTAAGAGTTTACTAATATCCACACATGCAATTTCTATAACAGCACTATGATGTAGATACTATTATAATGTCTGTTTTTCCTACAACAAAACAGAGGTTATACAACCTGCCAGCAGTCACACAGCTAATAAGTGGCAGAGTCAGGGTTAGGTGCCAGGAAGTCAGGTTCCAAAGTCCAAGTTCTTGGCCACTATGCCACAGTGTTAGAAAGCAGGAAGGTGCAGATGTGGAGCGAGAGGGCGGAGGCAGTGGGTATATCCTAGGAGGAAGGCCGTGGGGGTGTGTCAGAGAGAGCCCGGCACAGGTGCAATGTATGCCTGTCTCTTAGGGCCATGATAACCAGAATTTCTGCCAGGGTGACAAATTGCAACAGAGGGCCTCTCAGGTCCCTTCTGAGTTCAAGATTCTGTGACTCTGTAGTTGGTCTGGAAGATAGAAGAACGAAATATTAAGTGAAAGGAGGCTGATGAATGGATGGGACATATGCACTGAGGTATCAGGCGGAGATTTCTGTCAGGAAGGGCTGAATCACAGAATTCAGATTCACAGATTCATAGAAGGCGTTTGCTTTACCTAGTGCTTTACCTAGTGCACAGGTCTCTCCTGGCAAAGGGGTTAAGAGGCTGATGAAACTGACAACGTCAGAGAGAGCTCATTGCTCTCTGTTACTGTTTCTCTGCAAAGCTCCCATGGTTACTAAGTTCCTTTCAGATTTTAAATTGATTAGTGTCTTTGAAACCTCCACCCACTGGTTTTGACTGTACCTCTCAGGATCACTCAAAATGTGTCTAACCCCTTTTCTGCAATGGACTTCCAATCTTTCTTTTCTGTTTCTGCTAGTGAGTTCCTCCCAGTTTCTTCAGGTTTCTTCCCCATGTGAAATGATGTAAAGTCATTCATTATCCTGGTAATTTTCTTTTGAGAAGTTTCTGGTTTGCCAGGAGCCCTGGAGAATGTGGTATCTGAATTGCATTTAACACCCTAGGCATGGTTTGATCAACATGGAGTAGAGTGAGACGGTGATCACTGCCTTCCATCTGGACTTCATTAATGAAGCCTGCTATCTCATTCACTCCTGGACAGTCTTTTTACAGGTGACTCATAGTGACATGATGGTCAGTGAGAACCCATGAGTCATTTTTAATCATATACTTCTCATCTAAAGTTACTTTTAATAAGCTTAATGGCAGTGCATTTTTGTTTGATATATTCCATAATTTAGGTTTGGGTATTGGTTCTGTCACACACAAGTAACGGCCCTCCACGTTCTGTTTTGTTCAATATTTGTCTAGCGCGATATCAGTGTTCTCTTCTAAATTCTTAAAACAAATGGTGGAAAGGTAAGTCAGAGCCTTGTGGCATGACTGGGAGACTTTCCTTAGAAGCAGTTTTCTTTCTCTCTTCTGAACAATAAAGCACCCTACAAGTCAGGACAAGCAGCTGTCCTGAATTTTAGCTAAAAAGATCCCAAAAGATGTCTGGAAAGCCCCCTGCAACTTCTACGTCTTATCTCCACACCTGTGTATGAGTCCAACTCTGGGATGATTCACAGAGGAGTGTGAGGGCCTTTTGTGAGATCTGCTTCTTCCTGTGTGCATCTGTGTCCTAATTCCCCTTTGACAGAAGGATGCCAGGCCCACTCTACTCCAGGATGCCCTCATCTTAACTAATTACTTCTGCAATTACCCTATTTTCAAAAAAAGTCACATTCTGAGGTGCTAGGGGTTAGAGTTTCAACATATAAATTTTGTGGAGACACAACTCAACCATGACATGTGATGAACATGTGATGTGCTGCTCAGACTCCTCTCAGCTGCTGGGAACACTGCTGGAGACAGGTTTGCAGCTGTCAAATCTTCTTGGGTTTGCCTTTCCCAAGATCAGGGCAGCCTTCCCAAAATGGCTGACCACTCAGAGCGTGTCATTTCCAAGCCCCTTTGCCTCAACTTGGACAGCTCTGATGGGCCATCCCAGCCCCAGGTTTCTTGTGGGGTCAGATGAGGCTTCACTGGGCCTGCATTGCGGCCCGAGCTCTCCTTTCCATTGATGTAGATCCTAAGAGTGCTTCCTAGTGAAACCTCCCTCAGGCTAATCATGGCCTAAGTATCAGCTTACAATCTGTGACAAAGTAGCACTTATCAAAACAAAAATTTCAATGAATTTTGTTCATGAGCCATTATTTGAGCATAGGTATGATGCTGACCTATCCCAGATAATTTTTTTTTCACCACTTTTTAAATTGCTGAATGTATCCACTTCTTATCCTTCTTTCTGGGTGATCCCTAATGTACTTAATACATTTGGTTTTATAATAAATGTGTGTGGATAGCAGATTAAAAATATTGCATCAAAGGGATTTCACAAACATGGCAGAGTGAGAGACGTCCTCAGATCTCTCCCCTTGAAACAACAATAAGCTGAACATCTAAAACTCAACCAAAAACACCTAAAGCTGCACACCAGCACGTCTGAATGTGGGATCTGTGCATAAGAGCTACCACAGATCGGAACCCCACTCACAGCCACCGGAACTCCCTGCAGCAGGAGGGGGAGGGAAGAAGGTGCGGCGAGTTTCCTGAACAGCCCTGCCTGGGAAAACTGTGAGCTCCTCACAGGGGCAGCAGGGCCCAGTCATCAGGGCAGAAAGCAGAGAAGAGGGATGGCAGAAAAACAACAGTTGATTTTTACCGGCCACAGTTGTAAAACCTAGGCTGAGCCGCAGCCTCCACCCCAACCCAAAAGACCCCTTTCCCCATATCCTCCAAGATGGAACACCACAGAGCCCCATGGGAATCTGAGCAAACACTACTGAAACTGTTGCTAACACTGACAGGGACTGAAACTGAGGGTAGTGAGCATGATTAAATATCTATAAGAAAATAAAAAGGCATTTTTAAAGCTTTATATAAAACAGGGATCCAAGAGGCTTAGACACCACCTACTGGAAACCAAAAGAAAAGCTCTTTCTTTGTGCAGGCTAAAGAGAGATCTTGATATAATAAATCTTCTTTCTTTATGAAAAAAACAAAAAAACAAAAACAGAATACATTTTCATTAATGCCCACGTGGAGAAATAGTTCATTAAACACCATAAACAACCAAGGTGACAAGGCAGCTCAGAAATAAAGAGAAAAATCTCCAGAAAATAAGCTTACAGAAATAAAAATATGCAGTTTAAATTACAGAGAATTCAGGATGGTACGTCTGAAAAAACTCAATGATATCCAAAAGGAATCATATCAACAATTTCCAGAATTGAAAAAACAACTAGATG
>NW_011888814.1:3499409-3499712 GCF_000151845.1 Pteropus vampyrus | reverse complement strand
CTCAGAAATAAAGAGAAAAATCTCCAGAAAATAAGCTTACAGAAATAAAAATATGCAATTTAAATTACAGAGAATTCAGGATGGTACTTCTGAAAAAACTCAATGATATCCAAAAGGAATCATATCAACGATTTCCAGAATTGAAAAAACAACTAGACGAGCAGAATGAGTTCTTTAGCAAGGAGATTGAAACCCTCAAAAAGAACCGAATACACCTTCTGGAGATAAAGAACACACTGCAAGAGTTGAGAAAGGAAATAACAAGCTTAGGAAATAGAGTCAACCAAATGGAGGAAAGGATCA
>NW_011888814.1:3497937-3498424 GCF_000151845.1 Pteropus vampyrus | reverse complement strand
ACCAAATGGAGGAAAGGATCAGTGATATCAAAGACAGAAATCTAGAAATAAATCAGAAGGAAGAAGAGAGAAACCAAAGAATGAAAAATAATGAATGAGAAATACAAGAATTAGCTGATACCATCAGGAGAGGAAACATAAGAATAATGGGAATTCTCAAAGGGGAGGAAAAGGAGCAGGGATTAAAAAGCATTTTCAGACAAATAGTTGACGAGAATTTCCAAAATCTAAGGAATGAACTGGAGCTTGGAATTCAAGAAGTCAATAGAACATCCAATTATCTCAACTCAAAAAGACCTTCACAAAGACACACTCCTATTGAAATTATCAAAAATAAATGACAAAGAGAATTCTCAGGGCAGCTAGGGAGAAGAAAATGGTAACTTATAAAAGAAAATCCATTAGATTATCCTCGAACTTCTCAGTGCAAACCTTACAAGCCAGAAAGGAATAGAATCAAATATTTAAATTATTAAGTGAAAGGAGC
>NW_011888814.1:3495444-3497532 GCF_000151845.1 Pteropus vampyrus | reverse complement strand
CATAGAAATGAATGATAATGATAGTACAACATATCAAAACTTTTGGGACATGGCAAAAGTGATCATAAGAGGAAAGTTCATATCATTACAGGCCTACCTCCAAAAACAAGAATGAGCACAAATAAACAAACTAATGCTTCATCTTAAAAAACTAGAAAAGGAAGAACAAATGAAGCCTAAATTCAGCAGACGGAAAGAAATCATCAAAATTAGAGCAGAAATAAATGAAATTGAAAACAAAACAAAACAAAAAACAATAGAAAAAATAAATGCAACAAAGGGCTGTTTCTTTGAGAAGATTAATAAAGAAAAAAGAGAAAGGACACAAATAAACAACATCAGAGATGAAAGAGTTAAATATCGACTGACATCATAGAAATACAAAGGATCATGCAAGAATACTATGAAAAAGTCTATAACACCAAATTTAATAACCTAGAAGAAATGGACCAGTACTTAGAAAAATGCAGTCTTCCTAGACTGAATCAGGAAGATCTAGAAAATCTAAATAGAACAATCAGCAATATGGAAATTGCAACAATCATCAAAAACTACCAAAAAGTAAAAGTCCAGGCCAGATGGCTTCACCAGTGAATTCTACCAAACATTCAAGGAAGATTTAATATCTATTCTCCTTAAACTCTTCCAAAAATTTGAAGAAGAGGCAATACTTCTCAAGTCATTTTATGAGGCCAATATTACCCTGATACCAAAACCTGGTAAAGATAACACAAAAAAAGAAAACTACAGACCAATATCTCTCATGAACACAGATGCGAAAATCCTAAATAAGATACTACCGAAGAGAATACAGCAACATATTAAAAAGATTATACACCATGATCAAATGGGCTTCATTCCAGAGGCACAGGGATGGTTCTCAACATACGCAAATTGATTAATGTGATATACCATATAAACAAATTTAAAAAATAAGAATCATATGATCATATCAATAGATGCAGAAAAATCCTTCAACAAGATATAGGATCCATTTATGATCAAAACACTTAACAAAATCGGTATAGAAGGAAAGTATCCTAGCATAATAAAGTCCATATATGACAAACCCTCAGCCAATGGTGAAAAACTAAAAACCTTCCCTCTAAGGTCAGGAATAAGGCAAGGCTGTCCACTATCGTCACTGTTATTTAATATAACATTGGAGGTCCTAGCGAGAGCAATCAAGCAAGAGAAAGATATAAAAGTTATGCAAATAGGAAACGAAGAAGTCAAACTGTCACTATTTGCAGATGTCATGATTCTCTATATAGAAAACCCTAAAGACTCCACAAGAACACTACTAGAAACAATAAGCAAACACAGTAAAGTCTCTGGATATAAAATCAACGTCTAAAAATCCATAGCTTTCCTATACTCTGATAATGAAGTGTCAGAAAAAGAAGTGGAAAAAATAATTGCTTTTGCAATGGCAACAAAAAGAATAAAATACTTAGGAATAAATTTAACGAAACATGTGACGGACCTATATAATGGAAACTACAAGACCCTATTAAAAGAAATCAAAGAAGATACAAATAAATGGAAAGATATTCCATGTTCTTGGATTGGAAGAATCAACATAGTTAAAATGACCTTATTACCTAAAGCATTATACAGATTTACTGTAATCCTCATCAAAATCTCATCAGCATTTTTTAAAGAAATAGAACAAAAAATCATCAGAGTTGTATGAAAGCACAAAAGATCCCAAATTGCCAAAGCTGTACTGAGAAAAAAGAATGAGCCTGGAGGCATCACTCTGCCTGACTTCCAATTCTACTAGAAAGCGACGGTAATCAAAACGGCGTGGTATTGGCAGTAAAACAGACACTATTTGCGGATCAGTGGAACAGAATTGAGAGTCCAGAAGTAAACCCATATTTACATGGGCAAACAATTTTCGACAAAAAAAGCCAAAAAACATACAGTGGAGAAAGGAAAGCCTCTTCAATAAATGGTGCTGGGAAAAATGGAAGGCCACCTGCAAAAGAATGAAACTAGACTATTGTAAATCACCACATACCGAAATTAACTCAAAATGGATTAAGGATCCGAATATAATATCTGAAACAATAAAATGCATAG
>NW_011888814.1:3493561-3495284 GCF_000151845.1 Pteropus vampyrus | reverse complement strand
TCGTCAACAAGGTAAAGAGACAACCATCTAAATGGGAAAATATATTTGCAAGCAACACCTCCGATAAAGGCCTAATATCTAAAATATACAAAGAACTCATACAACTTAATAACAACAAAAAAACAAATGATCCAGTCAAAAAATGGGCAGAAGACCTGTGAAAAGACACATCTCCCTAGGGACATACAAATGGCCAACAAATATTTGAAAAGATGCTCAGCATCGCTAGCTATTAGAGAAATGCCAATCAAAACCACAATGAGATACTATCTCACACCTGTTAGAACAGCTATAATCAACAGGACAATTGATAACAATTGTTGGAGAGGATGCAGAGAAAAAGGAACCCTCATACACTGCTGGTGGGACTGAAAATTGGTACAGCCACTATGGAAAACAGTATGGCGGTTCCTCAAAAAACTAAGAGTTGATCTACTATATGATCCAGCAATCCCTTGACTGGATATTTACCCCAAAGACTTGAAAACCCATATCTGAAAAGATATTTGTACACCGATGTTCATAGCAGCATTATTTGCAGTGGCCAGGACATGGAAGCAACTGAAGTGTCCTACGATAGATGATTGGCTAAAGAAGCTGTGGTACATATATACAAGGAATATTACTCAGCCATAAGAAGAGATGAAATACTGCCATTTGCGACAACATTAAGCCAGACAAGAAAAGTTGAAAATCACATGATATCACTTATACATGGGATATAAACCTAAAAGCAACAAATGAGCAGGACAAACAGAGACTCATGGACATGGACAATGGACTAGTGGTTACTGGAGGGTAGGAGGTGGGGGAAGAGGGGATAGGTAGACAGAGTAAAGATGGTCAAATATAAGGGGGTAGGGGTAGGGTTAAGTGGGTAATATACGGTATCTGAAATATACGGTATCGAATATACAGTATCAAATATACGGTAGCTGAAGGAAACTGGACTTTGGGTGGTAAACACACAATAGAATATACAGATGTCAAATGATAATGTGCACCTGAAAATTATATAATTGTATTAACCAATGTTATCCCAATAAACTTAAACAAACAAATAAAATCATTAAAAAAAAAATATTGCATCAGGAGAGGGAAGGAAGACTGCTGGAGAGCATGATGCTTAAAGTAATAAAATGCCTTTTGTTACAAGTACATCAGCTGTCCTGTTGATTTTTTTTTTTTAAATGCCAATTACAGTTTAGTCCAATTTCCAACCCAGATGAAAAGCTAAGGTTTACACATCAGGAACATGGGAGAATATATAGTTCATTAAAGAGAGGCAGGCAGACTCAGGTTTCGAAGCCAGCACTCTTGCTTTCCAGCAATGCGAACTTGAGCAGGTTTCTGAATTTCTCCACATTCGTTTTCTCATCAGAGAATTTCAGGACTTCTGGGTAGATGAAAGAAAGTATATATGAGGCACCTAGTAGATTCTTAGCTCGTACTAGAACCTCAATAAATTCTATTCAAATAATAACAATGATAACAACAACAGCTACTTTATTTGGAAATAGAATGATAAATTATTTCAATTGGCTCCTCATATATATTAAAAATGAATTCTAAAACATGAATATAACAATGTATAGATTATTCTAGAAATGATGGAGTATTTTGGCTCATGCTTTTAAGATCCTTCTGCTAAAGTCAGATCTGTGCTAGCAGTGCCAAGATTAAGCTGAAGGACAGAAATTTTTTTAATAATGTTTCAAATAGC
>NW_011888814.1:3481550-3492946 GCF_000151845.1 Pteropus vampyrus | reverse complement strand
CTCCCCTCCCCTTTTGTTCCCCTCCCCTTGTGTTCCCCTTCCCTTCCCTTCTTCTTTTTTAAACCAAAAGTGATGTTGGCAGAAACAAAAGGTAGAGTAACAAAAGCCGATGGTACCTGTGGATCTAAGTGCACTGTCTCGTGTTATCATTAATAGTGATAAGAGTCTGTAGCCATAGGTAATTTTTTTCATACTTATTATATTTAAGCAGAGCGCTTGAATAAAATTGCTCTTTTTCCCTTGGCATTTACTTACCCTTTGATGGATTGTAAAATAACCTGTTATATAAACTCACAATGAATATTTTAATTGTGGCTTATGCCGCCTTGAGTGAGGTACGTGTGGATGTCACCAAGGGCGTTTAGGCTAAATGTGCTGTCACAGCTGTGAGTGTGACTGGGAATCACAGTGATTATATTTTTGAGAATGTAACATTTGATCCAACTTCTCACTTTCTTTTTTGGTTCCTTAAAAAATATTTAGAAATGCATAAAGAAGATAAAAATGGAACATTTGTACCATCCCAATACTTCCAGTTGAACTTTTTAATTAAAAAAAATTAAAGTACTACATTGACATAACTAGAAAGTTACAATAAAGCTCTAGATGTATTGGTGATGTTTAGTATTAGTAATGTTTTAAGGTGGGTGATTCATTTTATTGTTATACTTCAAAATATATATAGAAGTCACGCATTATTTGTATGAATCCAATATTACATGAAGTACAATCTTTAACACTCTCTTAAATAAACAACAAAGATAGAGAGATTGATTTAAAAAACTAAAGCCTCTTCCATCTCTAGGTATTCTTCTTAAAGGTAACTACTATTTTGATCATTTCTAGTGTATCCTTCCTGAAAAATCTTCTGACTACATAAAAATATATTTTTTAAAGATATCCTTTTTTGGACTGAAAAGACTGCAAAGGGTTGCTAGGCAATCAAGCTCTAGAGCTAGAAAACCTGAGTTGGAATCCTGTCTGAGCTAGAAAACCTGAGTTGGAATCCTGTCTGAGTTGGAAGCTCTAGAGCTAGAAAACCTGAGTTGGAATCCAGTGACCAGTTATGCGACTTTGACTAAATTATTTAATCTCCATGCTTCAGTTCCTTCATCTATAACATGGAGCTAAGAAGCCTCAGAGGGTTGTTTTTAGGATTAAATGTGTTACTTATGTTAAGCATACTCCTGGAATATGGCACTTAGTAAACGCGTGCTATAATTATGTTTTATACAAAACAGATCATGTTTATTTTTTCAGGTTTATTGAGGTATAATTGACAAAATTGTAACGTATTTAAAGTATTCGTTATGATGATTTGATATACCTATACATTGTGAAAGGATTCTCCTCATCGAGTTAATTAACACATCCAAGACCTCACACGCTTACCTTTTTTTTGTGAGAACATTTAAGTTCCACTCTTTTAGCAAATTTGTTATACAATATAGTTATCAGCTAGTCACCATGTTATACATTATATCCCCAGTCCTTATTCATCTTATAACTGAAAGTTTGTACCCTTTTATCAACCTCTCCCTACTTCTTTCACCCCCCAATTTTTCTGCTCTCTGTTTATGAGTTTGACTTTTTATGAGAAAAAGATGCCACATATTAGTGATACCATGCAGTACTTGTCTTTATCTGGCTATTTCATTTAGCATAATGCCCTCCAAGTTCATCCATGTTGTTGCAAATGAAAGGATCTCCTTGCTTAAGTTTGAATAATATTCATATATATTATATATATTACTTTATCTTGACCCATTCATCCATTAGATGGACACTTAGGTTGTTTCCATACCTTGGCTATTGTGAATAATGCTGCAATTAGCATGGGAGTATAGATACCTCTTTGAGAAAATGGTTTTGTGTCCTTTGGATGTATACCCAGAAGTGAGATTGCTGGTTGTTATATTTTTAATTTCTTGAGGAATCTCCATACCATTTTCCATAGTGGTTGTATCAGTTTACATTTCCAACAATAGTACGCAAGGGTTCCCTTTTCTCTATGTCTTTGCCAGCATTTGGTATCTGTCTTTTTGATGATAGCCACCGTAACAGGTGTGAGGCAATATCTCATTGCGGTTTTGATTTGCATTTCACTGATGATTAGTGATGTTGAGCACATTTTCATGTACCTTTTGGCCATTCATATGTCTCCTTTGGAAAATTTTTGAGTTGATTTTTGTGAATAGGGGTCTAGTTTCATCCTTTTGCACATGGCTATCCAGTTTTCCTATCGCCATTTACTGTAGAGACTACTCTTTCCCCATTGTATATTATTGGCTCCTTTGTAAAAAATTAATTGGCTAGATATGCATTAATTTATTTCTGTGCTCTCTATGCCATTCCACTGAACCATGTGTCTGTTCTTACGCCAATACCATATTGTTATGACTACTATAGCTTCCAATATAGTTTGAAATATAGCTTTGTTCTTATTTCTCAAGATTGCTATGGCTATTTGGAGTCTTTTGGGGTTCCATGTAAATTCTAGCATTGTTTTTTTTATTTCTATGAAAAATGCCGTTGGTGTTTTGATAAAGAGTCCATTGAATCTGTAGATTGCTTTGGGTAGTATGGACATTCTAACAATATTAGTTCTTCTAATCCATGAGCCTGGTATTTTAACAATATTAATTCTTCGAACTCATGAAATCAGAATATCTTTGTGTTTATTTGTGTACAAATTTAAAAATTTTAAGCCACCTTGACTAATTGAACATTTTATCTTTATATAGTGATTTAAAAAAATCACAAGTCAAGTTTTTGTCTTATGACATATTTTATTGATATGAAAATACCTATCCCAGTTGTCTTTTGCTTTTTTTTCTCCTGGTATGATACTGAAAATAAACATATGCATACCCTATGATCCCGCAATTCCATTCTCAACAGAAATTACACCCAATGGAAACATATACATACATGCCCTAAAAAACATGTAAAGAGAATGATCATAGTAGCATTTTCTTACACTACCACTATATTAGGAGTCTTCATAGTAGCATTATCCAGTAATAGCTCTAAAACCCCATCAACATTAGAATGGAAAATAAATTGTGGTATATTCATATAATGGAGCAGTAAAAATGAGGCACTGTGACACATACAACAACATAAATTAATTCAAGACATAATTTTGAAGGGCAAGAAGCCAGACACAAGAATATACACTGTATATTTCATTTATAGAAAGTTAAAGAATGGGCCAAACTAATCTATGGTGTTAGAAGTCAGAATACTGATTACTTTGAGAGGTGGGTAGAGATGGGAGAAAGAACAGAGGAATGGGCTTTTGAAATACTGATAATGTTCTATTTTTTTATTTGACTACTTGGGTCTGCTTGTATTTTGAAAATTTATTGCATAATACACTTATTACTTGTGTCCTTTGCTATATGTTTTTATACTTCAGTAAGAAGCTTACTTGACAAGACAACCTGCATATTTTTGATTCCAGAGTTTGACATTAACACATTTAAAATTTGTTTTCAATTTTTTAAATGGCTCAAATTGGCCTTTGTGGGCTATATTCCATCTAACATCTATTTGCTAGGAAGTTTACTAAATATTTTACAATCACTATCTTATGAAATCTTCACAATAATTCTGTAAGTTAGAAATTAGGTCCATTTTGTATACAAAGAATCAAACTCCGAGAATCTAAGTTTTTTGCCCAAGATCACACAACTGGTAGTATAGCTATGCTATCCTACACTGATGATATTTAAAGCTACAAGTTAATTTTTAGAACAGAAGCAGTTTTCAAATTGGAGTCTTAGACATAGAGACATAAATAAGTCATTTAGTCTGAGTGTCTTTACTTACTAGCTATGATATGAATTACCTTTGGCAGCAGAGCAGTACTGTTATTTTTTATTTCCTGAGTTTTTGACTTCCTGTGAATAGAGGGACAAGTCATAAATGGCCACTGTTAATACTAAATATTTTACTTGAACATGTTCACCTGAATTGCTTTCTAAATAAGATCCTTGGGAAATTGATATTAATTGCTCGTATCTGTTGTTGACCAGAGAATTCCATCCAATCACCTAGCTTCTGAGGCTATGATAAATTCTTGCTACTGTTTGTCTTTTGATGCCTTAGACAGGGAGACAAACTGCCTAACACTTGAAAGGGATTCTCTTTCTACTATAAAACATATTGTCTGACATTACATTAAATCGCTTAAAAATACTGTAACCATGATGCACAGTTGTTATTAAAGTATTCTTAAACTCAATGAAAGAAATTAATAAATAGAAAACCCAGTCTTGAGAGATCTTCTCATGGTTTTCCAGTTAAGAAAAAATAAATTAGCACTCTCAGCAGGGAGAAAGCTTAGACTGTGTGGGATTCTTTTGAAAAAGAAGAACTTCACTCCCAATGTTAATTTAATTCACATGCATTTGCAGGGAAGTCATTTATCACCTTACTATACATATACCTTGGGTAATATTTATACTTCTATACAAACTTTTAATAAAATATACTACTATCTCCGGAACACCAATTCAGATCAGTTAATAAAGGGAACAACTGAAGGAAAATTTTGATAAGAATTTAGTATAATCCCTTCACATATCATTTTAGAGACTATTTTTATCAGTGTCCTGATTAAAGACTTAGAAAAAGGAAATTGGTTGTATTTATCCTTCCTTGTGCTGTTTATGATGCTCTGAGTTTTCCTCCTTTGATTCACAAAATGCAAGCTGTTAGCAGTACCTGACTTCATTTTCAGTAGTCACGCGTTTGGGGAGCTCGGATAACTTTATTAAAAAGAAGACTAAAGCTGATTTGTCTTGCAGAATCTGAGCAACAGTACTGAGGTCAGTGCAAACCAGGGTGTAAGCACATATTCATTTTAGCTCCAGAATGGATATGCTGGGCAAATAATTATCTCAGTAAGTGAAAACCATTCCACTGTCTTGCCATTAATGCTCCTCTCCTACTTAGGACTCACTGTTGGGAGGCTCCTCCTAGCTTGCCCTCCACGTGTGCTCGTGAGCTCTCAGCTCCATGTTGCTCTCTTTTTGAAAGGCAAACGAGTCCAGTTTCTACTAGACATCTTAGTGTTTTAGTTTATTCCCTCATGTAAACTGAGTCCCCCTCTCCTCGCTAAACTGAACCAATAGATCAGACTATCAAAATTACTTCATCATTTCACAGGAAAAAGCGAAGGCCAAATGTTTGAAAACCACAGGGACTGCAGTTGATAAGGAAACACCAGAAGGGCTGTGACTGCTGCCCGCGGCACAGTGTAGTAGTGGCCAGGGGGGACTTGGACTTCCTAGATTCAGGGCCTGCACCTGTACTTACCAGCAGTGAGACTTGGAGAAGTTACTTAACTTTTTGAATCCTCAGTGTATGAATAACACCTAATTCTTAGGGGTGATGTAAGGATGAGATGAAATCCTATTGGTACAATGCTTACTAATTATATTAATTGTAATTATAGTATTTATATAAGTAGGTGTAAATAATTATATATTTATTATATTAATTATATTTCATATTATTTTATTATATTATAATATATGTTATAATAAAAATAATATATAGCACGATTATAACTATTATATTTAATAATTGACATATAAATATATTTTAATTATATATTTTATATTATATATTTATTATTATATTTTAAATGATTCTTTACATAAGTGCATATAAATATAATCATAGTAATTATGTTCATTATAATTATAGTACCTGGCATATTTTAAATACTCAATAAATAAAAATTTTTTTAAAGTTGAATACATTCTATAGCCTCCCTTCCCCTTGATCTGGTAGGGCTCAGCTTTACTGGTTTACTTAAAATATGCCATAATGATAAGTAATTAATCCATGTGTTTATAGAAAATTCTGGTAAATAATAATGGAGTAACATCACATTGTACAAGTTAAAAGGTTAAAGAATGGGAAAGCTGGTCTAGGATTAAGTGAATATTAGTTTGTAATGGCACTAACGGTTATATGAGCCCATATATTTCCTTTTGTTTTATTCTTTGCTTAAATAATTGTTTTTATTTTTCAAGTACAATTGACGTACAATATTTTATTAGTTTCAAGTGTACAGCATAGTGATTAGACATTATATAGCTTGAATGATCACCCCAATAAGTCTAGTTAGTACCCATCTGACATCATACATAGTTATTACAATGTTATTGACTATATTCCCTGTTGTGTACTTTCCTTTTGTTTTCTTCTTTAAGCCAGTTTGAGTAAGAGTTCACAGTCAGAAGAGTCTTAAGCAATATTAAGAAACGATAGGCGTAGCCTGCGTCCAGGGACATTGTTCAGTGTGCTGTGGGGCAGCAGTGTCCAGGACAGCTCAACCATAAAAGCCTGCGTAGGATCAACCTGACGCCAGATTTGGAGCCTTCATAAAGCCATAATGTGCTGGTCAGTTTGGGCAAATCGATCTTATTTGGGGTTTTAACAATTTTCTCAAATCAGATTCAGCAAATCTCAAATGCCCAGGTGCTGGGATAATGAATAGCAGAACCAAGACATTGCAGCTTCTTTCATTCATTAGAAAAGAGCTGCTCCTTGAAGACTTGCTGCAGGCCACTAGTCTCGAGGCAAATTGTTCTTTTTGATACATCATGAAATTCATCATTTTAGTTAGAGGGTCCTGGTGTTCTTGACAGAAGCTTTTGAAATTTTGTCTCACAATTAGCTAGAATGTATTGTTTGACAGCAACTTAACTTTATATATATATATTTGCATTTCCCATCTGAATTTTTAAATAATAATATAATTTCTAATTTTAATTTTTAAAATTTTAGTTGTAAAACAGTTTGGATTGATAAAACGATTGACTTACAAGAAGATATTTAAGCTTTTTGAATTTTTTTTAGGTTAACCTTCACCTAATTGGGTGATCATCTCCATCCAATCAGCTTGCAGTGCTTAATTGTGCCAACAATGCTTTCACAAAATCTGATATCTCGATGATAATGAGACTTGTCAGTGATATTTAATTGTGTCTTTCTCCTTTATTTAGTTTTATGTCTCAGTCTTACCCCTTTCATTGGTCATTTTGATATCTGGTCCATTCATATTTTGTCTTTAGGACAGAAAATTGCCTGAATTAGAAAATACTGTAAGTAGCCATGGCTTTGGGCTCCCAGTTGCCATTTGAACAAATAATGCCTTTTTAATAAAGAGATCGTGCAATTGAAAGGTCACATTGTAACAACTCACTTAAGTCTATAATATGACTAGGCATCAGAGATGGAGTTAGCAGTGAGATATGGGTAAGAAAGATTCACAATTCTGATTTCCATCTGTGATGCTTGGCAACTCTCCCTGAGAACAGTGTGAATGAAATTCAAAGACTAAATAGCCAATAGCATAATGTGTTTTCCAGCATGCCGAGAAATAGAATGAAGAAAATTAAAGCTCCAATGATTTCTTATGAAAGATTTCATAAACTATTTTGTAACAAAGTACAAAACTGAGGTTGAAATAGCTCTCATATTTATGCTTGCATTAGGTTTAGAACTATGACAAAAATCCAAAATTATGAGGGTATGTACGATATATTCAAATATGAGTGAATATAGTTTTAATGATAACATGAATTGAATACTTTCTATTTGCCAGGTCCTGGCCCGAGTGCTTTATGGGAGTTAGCTCATTTAAAGCTCACAATAGCCCCAGGGCAGCAGCTACTATGAGGTCCAGCTTACGGATGGGAGACTAGGGCTTATAGAAGGTGAGACCCTGCCTGGGTCTGCCCAGTGCAGGAGCCTAGGCTCCAGGATGGTTTTGCTGACTTCAGAGCCTGGGTTTTTCTTAGCAATGCGGTTCCACAGAAATGTTAAATTTGCTTACTTGCTTTTTTTTCTCTACAGATATCCATATTTTTATCCTTTCTCACAAATAAACACAAGATTTTTTTTAACTATTCAGTACACAACATATTTAATTTCACTTAACTTTTTATTTTGAAATATTTATAATATATTAAGGTCCTCCAGAGATACAAAACCAACAGGCCTTGATGGATTGGCAGATGCTCACTCAATAAAGGTCTACTTTATTGAGTCCAGTGCTTCAAATGCTAATCTCATCCAGAAGCATCCACATGGACACACTCAGAAACAATGTTTAATCTGGGCATTCCATGTCCCAGGAAAATGACACATGAAATTAACCATCATATAGAGATACACAGAAAGTTGTCATATGCACGCGTGCGCGCACGCACACACACACACACACACGAATGCATAGAGAGATGCCTTGTACTCTTCATCCAGCCTCCACACCTGACATGACTGTAGCTCACTGTCAAAACCAGTAGATTGACTGCGGTACATTCCACATAGCTTATACTGATTTCATCGGTTTTATAAGCATTCTTTGTTCACCTTCATCTGTCATAGGCTTTTGATGCCTTCCATCAAATGGAAGTTCCTAATTTTATTTAGTCAAATATTTCCGTCTTTTTTTTTTTTTTTATCATGGCTCTGATTTTCACGATTTGCTTATAAAGACTTTCTCTACCACCAAATTTTTACCATATCTCTTAATCTTTTTTTTTACTTATTTTTTTTTGGGGGGGGAATTTTCTTTTTGTATAGTGTGAACAGAGTCTAATTTAAGTTTTCCCCCAAAACAGCCAGTTGTGATAATGCCATTTATTGAGTAGCCAATCCTTTCTTGCTGATTAGAATGCTACTTTATCATATATATTCGCTTGCTTTGTACTCTATTTGGTTCTATTTTTCCTTTAGTTTATTACTGCACCAATACTGTGTAATTTTCAAAAGTATATATGTACATATTTACTTTTAACAAGGAAATAACACCGAGAAAGGCTACAGAGCATGAATGCTTTCTTCTTTCTCTAAATCCATCATAGGCCTGTGCAAGGTTCTAACGCAGATGCTTCCGGAGACCAGGTGGGGATAATAAATGTGTGATGAGGTAAGAGGTAAACACTGTCAATAAAGATTGGTTTATACCATAAATGTGATTACATGTCTCTAAAAGCATTCCACTTCAATTTTTTAACAAAACTTTTTGTCCAAACATTTCTGGGGTCTCTAAATGACCACCTTTGGTCTAGTGGAAAGAATTTCGTATTATAATAAAAAACCTTCCCAAGGTTCCTCATTTATTAACTGTGAGACTTTGAGCAAATAACCTCTCAGAAACTCACTTTCCTCATTGTGAAAAAGAAATAACAGTATTTAACTTATTAGGATTGGACTAATTATTAGATAAAATAATAGATAAAAAACCACTATGTATAATGCCTTGTACATTTTTTTTTGCTAAATGGATATAAGTGGCATTTAAGCAGTGACTTAGTAAGGGAGAGAGATATCCTTTGATTTAGATAAAGGCTCCTTTTAAACCATTAAATTCAGGCAGCTAGAAATATGTAAATAAAAATCGATTTATGAGCTTTCACAAAATGTACTATTTGGTGACTACCTGGCGGATACTAATAATTATCAGATGTAGTCCTTGCTCTTGGTAAGTTCACAGCCTGATTAAGACACAGACAAATCCTGTCCAGCATCTTTTCTCACCCTCCGAGGACTTGACCACCTCACTCTCAGGTCATGTGTTGGTAGGCACGTATGTCATAGGCCTTGCCTTTTGTGGATGTTCACATTCCAACCACCATGATTGTTTCAAATGTGGGCATGGGAGCCAAGTCAACTAAATAAATTCCAAGACTTTTACTAGAGCTATTGGGAAAACAAATCCCAATTTTTATTCTAGTAAATTTAAGTCTGAAGCTACCCATGGTTTATCACACACACATATACAAAATCCAAACAACTACAACAACATGACTGAGAAAGGAGCCAACATGGAAGATAGAAGAGCTGAGGGACGATGGAAGGAGAGACCAAGGCTGATGCCATTATTGGAACCCTTGAATTCAGCTGTGTCTGTGTGTTCACTCCTTGAATTTCCTACTTGCCTTTTTGGTTTAAGCTAGTTTGAGCTGTATTTCTGTTATTTTCAACTAAGAGTTCTGACCAAGATAAAAATATCATACAGATATGAAAAATATGCAACGAGGCTTACAAAGCAACATAGTCAGTCCTCAAGAAATTTGAAAGTTCATTTTGTTTTCTAGGCATAATTGTTTCAAGTCTGTTTCATACAAACTGGGGAGGAGTTTTGAGAGGAGATGATAGGCATTGGTACAATTTCAAAAAAGAGTCTTAGAGAATGAGGCTCCAATGATCCTCAAAGATAATGGAATCCAAGATTTAATATAAGGAGACTTCCCTTTTTATAACCAGCCTGTACTATGTATCCTACAGTTTCACCATATTTCCTGAGTATTTCCAGCATATTTCCTTGGGGGGAAGTACTGAAATGGATTTAATAAAAATATAGAAATAATTCCTTTTGGTGAAAAGATTAAGATTTAGTGGGGTAATGTTCAGGCATGGCGGTCCTGGGGTGGGAATGACCTACAGAGGGGGCTTTCTTCTGCAGTCTCCTAGTACTTCCTACCTTTCAGTGGAACTATCTTTCGGGCACTGAAAATGTCTGCCTGCCAAACGTAGCTCCTTGCCACAGAGCTCAGGAACAGGACCACTCTTTTGCTTCAAGACATTACATCTTTACATCAAGACAATTATATCAAACACATGTAATGTGTTTAAAACACATGTAATGTGTTTAAAACAGATATTAGAATCCGTAAATCAAGTAGGTATTTTTCTGTGACATGAGTTACTAAAATTTGCCAGCCGAGAGCTAAGGCACGAAACTGGCAAGTTCTGATTCGAGTGACACAGAAGAGTGATGGAATCTGAAACACAGAGAAGGACAAGTCACTGAGTCCTCTGGCCTCCCTGGGACAAAACAAGAGAGAATCGTGAGAATCAGGCCGATCTAAATGGGGGTCATGGCCCCATTGCTTACCTTGAAGTTACTAAGGGCTCAGTGTCCTCTTGCGTAAAAAGGGATAGATAATTATAATACCGATCTCAAATGATGTTGACAACATTTGATAAGGTATTGGCCACAGACCACGGAGCAGGGGCATAGGTACTCAGTGTACGTTAGCTGTTATCATTATTATCGTCATCATTGCTGTTGGTTTTATTTCAATAAGAAAGACGGATGCTTTAGGGGAGAGGCTGTACTGAAGGTAGCTTGAATCACTTTACATACCTGCTTTGGGCAGGTGTATTCTATTAAAGCAACACTGTCCACTTGAGAACCTGATGGGGATTGGGTGAAGAATGTTAAAGTTACATATGCTCTGGACCTCGGTAATTTAGAGAAAAGTAAGAAGAGAGAATCCTACCACAGGGAAACAAACGTCTGCTATTGAAGCACGTTCCACGTAATGCAAGGAAATTTGCAGCCTTGTTCTTTTTTTCCCTAT
>NW_011888814.1:3474483-3481235 GCF_000151845.1 Pteropus vampyrus | reverse complement strand
CCCCCCGTTGTTGTTGCTCAGAAAACAGCATAAACCCACCAGAGTCCAGCGCTTGAGTCACAGAGAATTCAATTAGCTTCTATATTCAGATGGTTTTCAGCAGAATTATTGATATTTGCATCAAAGTCCAGCGTAGGAAAATGAACACAGCTTTTGGAGTCATGTAGACTTAGGTTTTTTGATCCTAATATCAAATTATTTTTATTTTATACACTTACTAAATATGTGTGATCTGTGAAGTTATCACAGCTCTCTGAGACTCATTCGTCTCATCTGCAAGATGGAGATAATAATCTGTGCTGTGCCCAGGGGAAGTGAGAGTCATGTAGAATTCGAGGAGAAGTTACTGGTGAAAGATGAGTTTTTCCACATAGGAAGGGGTGGAGCATAGGTATGGCAGCTAGGAGAATCAAGGCTATGGCACTGATTTATGTCCTTTATGTCCTATGGCACAGCAATTCCATTTCTAGGTCTTTATCTACAGATATACACTCACATGCAAAAATGCCTGTGCAATGATGATCACAGAAGCATTAGTAAAAAAAAAAAAAAAAGAATTCAGAAACACCCCTCAATGTGCATATATTTGGTATTGGTTAAACAAATCATGGCAGAGCCATTCAATACACCACAGTGGTGCAACTATCAAGAAGAGTGAGGTAGGTCTGACATAGTGACACGGAAAATGTCCAAAGATATAAGGTTAAACCAATAAAGTAATTTGCAGAAGAATATTGTATTCAGATCCCATCTACGTAAAAAATATATCCACATCAAATTGTCAACAATAGTTTTTCTAGGAAAAGGAGGTTATTTGGGAACGTCACTGTCTATAGTACTCATTTAGAAATGATGGAATTTATTACGATGAGCATGTATAATTTTTGCTATTAGGAAATATAAAGATTCACCTAAAACATTACAACCTTACCAATCAATGAAGAAAAAAAGCCATTGGAGGATTTTGAGCAGCAGAGGGATATTTTGCATTAAACAGAATCACTGGCAGCTGTGTTGGGAGAAAAGGTAGTAGCAGCAAGACCAATCGGCCAGTTAGGAGGCTACTGAAATCATTGAGGTAGGAAATGATAATGCCTTGGACCAGGGTTATGTAAGAAGGAATAGAGAGAATGAAGTGACTGGGTCCTTGTTTTGGTTCACTCGAGCTGCAATAGCGAAACACCACAGACCGGGTGGCCTATAAATGGAAATTTATCACTCACGGTTCCGGAGGCTAGAAGTCCAAGGTCATGGTGCCTACCTCGTAGAGTTCTTATCAAAGCCTCTTCTGGATTGCAGACTTGTTGTGTCCTTATGTGGAGAAAGGGGCTAGGGAGTCTGTGGGGTTTCTTTCATGGAAGCACTAATCCCACTCCCGAGGGCTCCACCCTCAGGACCTAAGTCCCTCTCAAAGGCCCCACCTCCTAACATCATCACATCAGGTATCAGAATTTCAATATATTAATTTTGGGGGGACACAAACATTCAGACCACAGCAATCCTGTGTATATGTTTTGAAGGTAGAGACAATGGGGTTTGCTAATAGATTGGATTTACAGTTAGAAAAGAGAGGAGTCAAAGACAATTCCAGATATCCAGTTTGAGCAACTGAAAGGAAGAAATTGTCCCCAAAGACTTTTCTCTTGCCTTCAACACACTATTTTCTTCTGATTTTCCTCCTTCTCCAGTGCACATTTTTCTTGGTAGTAGGTGAGAAGGCTGGTTACTGTGCACAATCGGCCAGTGTATATCGTGGAAGTTTAAGGTATACAGCATGATGACTCGATATATGTAATACTGCAAAACAAAAAAAAAGATTAAAGTACAATTTTGAATTGAATGCGTAAATTACCATAAGAGTGAGGAAGAAAGAGGAAGCATGAGCCAAGAACATCTTAAAGGTTTATTCCTTTAGCGGTAGGAAGATCAAAGGACAGCTTCATTGACCAAAGCAAGACTGAGAAAACCCATGAAGGGTATGAAACATTGGAGTGAATTCTCAGAGCAGATTGTTCAAGAAAATAGGTGGTCATCATAAGCTTTAGATATTGTTCAACTTGAATTCCTTAGAGTTTATTGTGATTTACACATTCGAACAGTTTTTCTTTGGGTTAAGCTTAAATGTTCGTTGGTGGTGTTACATACAATTTGCTCTGAGTCAGCACTTTTGAATTGTAATGTTCATTTATACACATATTTTTGCTTACAAACATATGGTGCAAGAATGTGTTTTTCAGCATTAACTTAGGGATTAGTGTGTAATTTTTACCTCACTGAAGTATTTAGTTCTTGAGTAACTCCTGTAACTTAAATATTTACTTTCCTGTTGTGCACCAGGCTCAATTCCAATGGAAAATCAACTTTAAAAGGTAAAATTTGGTGCCATCCGGTGGTGAAATTGTGAATTGCAGCATAACACAATTGTGAGGAAAGAATTTCAAATTGAAAGTGTAACTGGTTCCTTATTATATCCTGAAATTCATAGAGATATTAATAATTATTTTAAAAATAGTATAAGTTTGGAATTACATTTACCTGCAACATGAGATAGCATAATGTAGAAAACTAAACATAGAATCATGTCGCTTCATTTGTAAAATGGGAATATGTTACATACATGATGGCCGACAACTGGAAAACTTATATTCTTTAAAACCTAAATTCCAATTACATATGATATTCTAGCATCGACTACATTAGATTTTCAATTGAGGACTGTGGAGCTGTAGTTCTACGATCATCTAGGACCAGTCAGGCTCCTTCTACCTGTGGCCTTGAGCGCGCAGCTTCTGTCTAATGAGCAGTGTTGGCTGCTCTGCTTCTTTTCTCAACCACAGCTTTCTCTACAGTTCTCCATTTTTAAAACCATATGAGATGGGCAGATAGGCAGAGGAGAGTTCTCAGAACTGGTTGTAAAAGTTCAAGTCATACTCTACCTCGTAAGCTCACGTCTCTTATTTATTGGAAGTTCTGCTCCCAATGGAATATTGGGTACAAAAACAGTATCTACATAGTCTTCTATCAGTGAAACAACATGCATACATACATTAACATATTTACACCAAAATGAAGAAGGAAGAAAATAAACTAACACAATTGGTCCCAATTTACACCAGTGGTTTTAAAACAGTGATTGTCAATCTCGGCTGCATGTTGTAATCCCCTGGGGAGCTTTAAAAATACCAATGTCTGGATGCCGCCATCCAAGGTTCTGATTTAATTGGTCTACGTTGTGATTTGGTCATTAACAAATTGCAAGACCTCCCCAGGTGATTTCAAGGGCCACAAGACCTTGGTGCTCATCAGAATCACCTGAGGAGCTTCTAAAAGCATACCTGCGGCCTTCCCTCTCCCCACCTCTTATTTCATTATGCTGCAATTAATCTGGAATGAGGCACAGACATCTGTGTTTTTTTTTTTTTTTAAGTTCTGGAAGTGATTCTCACTGTAGTTGGGGCTGACAACCTCAGCTATAGATGGAAGAGAGTTTCTTTCATGATTTTCTCTCCCATTCTATGTATTGAATAGTTGTAGAGCTATTTGTAGAGCTATTCTGTTAGATTAAATGAACAGTTTCTGGGATAGGAAAACTACAATTGTATTGTAATTTTATCCCTCCTCATATGAGCACCTCATTAAAAATCTCAAAATTTCCCCTAGTTTAACTGGAATGCTGAAGTGGTAACAGCAATACAATTAACTACCTTTTTAAGCACCTGTCTTTACCTAGAATTTCCTAATTTTTTCAATTATTAGGTATCTTTACATTACTTGGTTACATGTAAATGGCTAAAACTTTGCTTTTGTCACTTGAAGATCTCAGAGAGACACTTTTATTGTTAGAAGGATTCTTCAGAAACTATAACCATCTGTCTCTACTGTTGCTAGCACCTAAGATATTCTGGGTTTGGCTGGAAGTTCTGTATCCTCCCAGAGGAATTCTTTTTGTCATTCACATTTTTTCTTTACACAGTCTTATATACCAGGTAATCTGGACTGCTGCAAAGTCAGTTGTACTGGGAACCTCAGAATCTTGATGCAATCCAGAGTTTGGCCGTGAGGTCGTTGGCTAATGTCATCGTCGCACTCCAAGTAGGATTTACTTTCAGAATTGTGCTTCCCAATCTTACAAGCAAGTTGACTCATGGATCACTTGGTGAGTTTTCAAATTAGGGGCTGTCAATCATAGGCCTGCCTGTCTAAGTCCCCTTTAACTCTAGCTACAGCTCCGAGTGATAACCTCAAATAGCAAAGTGTGACTGGCAAGATCTGAGGGCAGGTCTCTGCAAACTGAGGGGGCACTAGAGGAGAGTCACTGCTAGTGACCGATGACTCAAGGAACTCCAGGTGGCTCAAAAAAAGGAATTCATAGTTTTTGTCCTTTTCCATCTGACTTACTTCACTTAGCATAATACCCTCAACATCCATTCCTTTTGCCACAAACGGCAGTATTTCATCTTTTTATGGCTGAGTAGTATTCCATTGCATATATGTACCACATCTTCTGTATTCATTCATCTGTCAAAAATCACTTAGGTTGTTTCCATGTCTTGGCTATAGTAAATAATGCTGCAATGAACATGAGGGTGCATGTCTTTAGTGTTTTCATTAAACACTGAATGAGGAATTGCTGGATCATACAGTATAGTTCTATTCTTAACTTTTAAAGGAATCTCCTAAAATTTATAAACATTATTAACCAATGTTATCTCAATAAAGTTAACATTCTTCTCCCTATTGGGAGGATGATTCACTTATCTGACTGGTGAGGTTTGGAAAAGAAATTGAAAGTACTTGGCTCTGCCTCTTCACGTTCTCTCTTTTTCAGATTGCTTGTTCGAAAGGAGTTGTGTCCTGGTCTTCTCTCCACGGTGCACCAGACTCTGTCCTTAAACTCATCCCCGTTAAGCTCAAGCACTTCCAGTGGCTTCACTACATTTCTGCAGCCTTTTTACACTCCTGCTCTCTGAGACGAATACTTCCTTCCTTCTTTTCTCTTGTCAAGCTTCCGACTCATCCCTTTCCAAACCACATTATTAGCTGATGATTTTGCTTCTTTGTTTTGCTGAGAAAACAGAAGTAGTCAGCAAAGAACTTCCACAGGCTCGCACTGCTTAATGCACTACAGCATCTTTACCTAAATCCATGTAGCTGTCTTTGCTCCACTTACAGGAGATGAAAGGCCTGTGTTCCCATCTACGGCCAATCTCTCCACTTGTGCCCAGATTCCATTTCTTCTCACCTTCCCAAGGGCATTGCTCTAATATTTCTTGATCCCGTACAGCAAAATCTACTAAAAAAGTAGAGTGTCTTTTCAGTCTCCACTTCTCTCCTCCCGTTCTCCCGTGAATATGCTCTGGTCAAGCTTTCATCCCCATTACTCGGCTTAAAGTTGTTCCTATCAAAGTTAGCAATTACTTCTCCATTGTTAAATTCAATGGTATATTTAAGTCCTCATCTATCTCTGTCTATCAGAAGCATTTGACACAGTGGATACCAGTTTCCCTATTCACTGGTTGCTCCTCCTTAATCTCCTTTGGGGACTCCTCTTCATCTTTCCAACTCTTTTAGTTTTCTATTCTTAGATCACTTTTCTTCTACATTCACTCTCTAGGTGACTCATTCATTTTTACGGCTTAAGTACTATCTAGGA
Organism: Pteropus vampyrus; assembly: GCF_000151845.1. Taxonomy (NCBI): domain Eukaryota; kingdom Metazoa; phylum Chordata; class Mammalia; order Chiroptera; family Pteropodidae; genus Pteropus; species Pteropus vampyrus. Next base: position 3,475,582 of record NW_011888814.1, on the reverse strand, counting down.
TACTTAAGATACTTAAGTACCATAAAAAGTACTAAAATTTTGGGATGGCTGCCAAATTTTTATCTTTAGTCAAGTCCTCTCACCTGGACTTCAGACCTGTAAATCCAGGCGCTTACCTGACACCTCCATCCTGCTGTCTAGTAGGCATTTCAAATATGACATCGCTGTAAACACATTCTCGCCATTCTTCCTTGGGTCTGCTCAGTCTCAGCATTCTCTTTCCCAGTAAATGGCAGCTCCATTCTTCTAGTTTCTCAGGCCAAAAACCTTGCCATCGCTCTTGACTCCTCTCTTTCTCTTATCCTCTAAGTTCAACACGTTAGCAAATTCTGTTGGTTCCATCTTCGACATATATTGTGTCAGGATTCAAGCAGAGAAACAGAACCACTACGAGATCTATATCTATATCTGAAAAGATTTGTTGCAGGAATTTGACCTCACAGAACAATTGTGGAAGCTGGTTAAGCTTTTGCTATAAAACTGTTGTCATCACATCTGATACTGCATCTTGAAGTCCATAGCTCAGGTAATCAGATAAGGAATATAGATATAAATATATCTGTATGTAGATATATTTATAAACACCTATATAAATATTTATGGATACATTTATATCTATTATCTATCTATCTATCTATCTATCTATCTCTCTATCTATCTATCTATCTATCTCATCTATCATCTTTCCGTCCATCATTTCTGCTCTCAAATCTTTCATAAGAATCTATTCTGACCCACCCTAATCAGAAACTTATATGGAGGGAATTCTGAAAAATGCAGTTCAACCTAGCCAAATTGACAAGTCACCACAATCTAATCTCTGTTAACTTGACATCCAGACACATCTCTATAAACCTTACTTAATCTCAAATTATGACAATAAAAAAGTCATGCTTCCACCTAACTTGCTATAACTGTATCACATACAACCGAAAAACAAGCTAACCCTTTCCCAGGAGAGGTGACAAGTTGCTTGTTTGTCTTTGGGTGTTCATTCTTCTCCTAGCTAATGCACACTCCCCTTCGATATTCTGTTAGCTTAAATACTGACTTAACTACTATTAATACATTTTATGTTAGATATTAAGAGGTGAAAAAG
>NW_011888814.1:3472536-3474433 GCF_000151845.1 Pteropus vampyrus | reverse complement strand
CCAACTCTTTTAGTTTTCTATTCTTAGATCACTTTTCTTCTACATTCACTCTCTAGGTGACTCATTCATTTTTACGGCTTAAGTACTATCTAGGATACTTAAGATACTTAAGTACCATAAAAAGTACTAAAATTTTGGGATGGCTGCCAAATTTTTATCTTTAGTCAAGTCCTCTCACCTGGACTTCAGACCTGTAAATCCAGGCGCTTACCTGACACCTCCATCCTGCTGTCTAGTAGGCATTTCAAATATGACATCGCTGTAAACACATTCTCGCCATTCTTCCTTGGGTCTGCTCAGTCTCAGCATTCTCCTTCCCAGTAAATGGCAGCTCCATTCTTCTAGTTTCTCAGGCCAAAAACCTTGCCATCGCTCTTGACTCCTCTCTTTCTCTTATCCTCTAAGTTCAACACGTTAGCAAATTCTGTTGGTTCCATCTTCGACATATATTGTGTCAGGATTCAAGCAGAGAAACAGAACCACTACGAGATCTATATCTATATCTGAAAAGATTTGTTGCAGGAATTTGACCTCACAGAACAATTGTGGAAGCTGGTTAAGCTTTTGCTATAAAACTGTTGTCATCACATCTGATACTGCATCTTGAAGTCCATAGCTCAGGTAATCAGATAAGGAATATAGATATAAATATATCTGTATGTAGATATATTTATAAACACCTATATAAATATTTATGGATACATTTATATCTATTATCTATCTATCTATCTATCTATCTATCTCTCTATCTATCTATCTATCTATCTCATCTATCATCTTTCCGTCCATCATTTCTGCTCTCAAATCTTTCATAAGAATCTATTCTGACCCACCCTAATCAGAAACTTATATGGAGGGAATTCTGAAAAATGCAGTTCAACCTAGCCAAATTGACAAGTCACCACAATCTAATCTCTGTTAACTTGACATCCAGACACATCTCTATAAACCTTACTTAATCTCAAATTATGACAATAAAAAAGTCATGCTTCCACCTAACTTGCTATAACTGTATCACATACAACCGAAAAACAAGCTAACCCTTTCCCAGGAGAGGTGACAAGTTGCTTGTTTGTCTTTGGGTGTTCATTCTTCTCCTAGCTAATGCACACTCCCCTTCGATATTCTGTTAGCTTAAATACTGACTTAACTACTATTAATACATTTTATGTTAGATATTAAGAGGTGAAAAAGATAAGAAAACAAAACATTCATATAAAAATTAGTAAAACCACTCATCATTATTAAAGTCCTCATTTTTGCAACAGATCATATGGTTTATAACTACCTTCTTCCACTATCCCTTCCATATTTCCTCTGCCCTGAGCACTAACTTCAACTGGTTATGATTCTTTGCCTGGTGAGGTGACCCTAATTTTCATTCCAGAAGAGTCTGAGCCATTAACAGTTCTGCTTAAATTGGATTGAAGCAGTTTTCCATGGGCTTCACTGACAGGACATGATGGCACTAACATGTCCTAGAGGATCTCCTGCTTTTCACACAAACTCTCTTTCTCTCATTATGTACTAGCAACCTCATTTTCCTTCTTTTCGCTTAAAGTCAATCAACTCCTAGCAGTACAGTCATCTCCTCGTTTGCTTGTTGATTCTGTGTCATGAGGAGCTTAAAGTGGCCGCCAGGTGCCCATTTCAACTCCCAGGCCTATGGATTCATTGTTATGGCCCTTAAGAGTAAATTTAATACAGTGGCAAAGTGTTAGGACATGAATGAGGCTGAACGTTTAAGCCACATCCTCTTCTAGCTTTTATCAATAATAAAGTTTATGCTTTGATCTCTGTCAGATTCCTGCATCTATGGGGTAGGAAAGAGAAGACTGTTATATATTGGCCCTCTAAAAGCCATGATAACGAGGTCCAGAAAATGAAATAAATGTAT
>NW_011888814.1:3469562-3471636 GCF_000151845.1 Pteropus vampyrus | reverse complement strand
AATCTAAATTCCTTTCCAAGAGAATCAATCAATGATGTTACTAAGAAAATGGAATAGAAAACTGTTCACCTTGTAGCCATTATTACATATTCATTATTGAGACTTCTGGTTTGGTTGCCATTCAAGGATTTCTCCTGGAAAATGTGAAAATCAAGGTAACAATTTATCGTCAGACTTTTGTTGCTATGGAAGTATTCATTACCTCGGAACACCTAATGCAAAGGAAACAAATAGAATTATTGGAGGCATAAATGGAATATGAACTCGTGACCCTCAACACCACAACTAGACAAGTCTCTTTCTTTACCTTTTTCGATTGTCTGAAAACGATCTCTGAGAGTGAAGATGGTCGTGGCAGGAGTTCATTAAGGGAAGACGCGGGGAGCTGAGCCAGGTCTATACCGCCTGCTAACCCGACTATACCGCCCGCTAATGCTCATATGCGGTTTCAGTCTGGGGAGTGGGGAGGCAGGAAAACAAGGTGAAAAATTTGGTTGCTTAGCTTGGCAATGTTGATATGAGGAGAGCCTGGCCCTTGTGTCTTTAAGAACGTCAAATGAATGATCCAAACCCTAGTTTTGGTCATTTTCCAGGTCCTTTAAATGGATCGAGGCAACAAATGAGACGTCAACAAAAAAAGGTTGCACAAAATCCTGGTTGATCTCCTTGGTGTCTGTCTCCAAAACAATTCTGACAGCATCCTACTCGTTCACTCATTCTAATGAACCACGTCTTTGTTATCTCATCCACTCCTGGTCCTTGGCCTGCAAACAAATCTCATTACAAATTTTAGGTCTTACCTACAGATTCTGATCCTGCTTTTGGTTCTCTCTAATGAGAAAAATTTTGGAATTCAATGTTTAACTGGTGTAGCTTCAGAATTTTAAATAAATTATAATGCCCTTCTCTACAGGTGCCATTTACCCAAAGCAAATGTATTCTTAGAAGAATCTCACATCTGTAGAAGAAGAGCAGATCTCCATAGCCTAACGTGAGCTGTTTTCAATGTTATGTTAACATAGCATACATTGAGGCATATTTAGTTTTAAGCTTTTATCTCAAACTTCTGTATTTTGTAGTCTCTAGCAGAGAAGAGAACCCAAAGAGAATGCATATTAGAATAAAGAACAGGCTCTTAAAGTCTCAAGGTTAGAAAATCTTTTCATGTGATTAAGTCTAAAGGCTTTAATCACCTGATTGCATGGTTCTGTTATAACCGTCTTTTCTGCAGTTCTAATCCTGCAGTTTTTGTTGCCAAGAGATTTGGGACAGTGAAATGAATATTGACAACTCCTTCCTATATGGGGAATAAAAAGGAAATGGAAATTAAGGAGGAGAAGACATGATCTTAGCAGGACGCTCTGGGTCATGTGATGAAGTGGGAAAAATATTGAGGGACACCAAAATACACACATACGCTCACACACACACAAACATGCAGGTGGACTGGGCAGATTCTGATCTTGTGAGGTCTGTGGTTTATACGATTTGAGGGTCCCTCTTTAAGAAAAAGAATACAAGATTATAAATGCAAAATTTGGTACAAATGTGAATATTTACTTAGAATGAGAAATCACAAGTTACGCATTTTTTAAAGGGTAAATATCACAAAATCAAAAAAAATAACGTTATTGTTAGTCATTAACTAACTGTCTGTATTTTTGACCTTTTGAACACTTCCACATATGAAATGACATTTAGTATAAAGAGAATAAAAAGATAATTCTGTATTGCATTTAGCATGGTTAATTGAAATTTATTTTTTTCTTTATTGGCTATTGAGAGGCATGAAACATAACATCTAGAGTGCTGCTACAAGTTCGTACTCTATAATCACAGGGATTATGATAAGTTCTATTTCAAGATATTTCCGTCAGAAAAGACAAATTGTACAGTGTATTTATGACCGTACATAAATGTATCATTAATTATGTTCTTCATGGAAGAGAGCTTCCATTTTCATCAGATGCCAATGAGTATCACCTCCTTTGTTCAAATTTTACATGTCTGACAACTGAAAGAATGTCCCACTAACTGGCTTCTGGCTCTACATATTTTACCCTTTTAAAATCTC
>NW_011888814.1:3466361-3468747 GCF_000151845.1 Pteropus vampyrus | reverse complement strand
CTTTAAGAAAAAGAATACAAGATTATAAATGCAAAATTTGGTACAAATGTGAATATTTACTTAGAATGAGAAATCACAAGTTACGCATTTTTTAAAGGGTAAATATCACAAAATCAAAAAAAATAACGTTATTGTTAGTCATTAACTGTCTGTATTTTTGACCTTTTGAACACTTCCACATATGAAATGACATTTAGTATAAAGAGAATAAAAAGATAATTCTGTATTTCATTTAGCATGGTTAATTGAAATTTATTTTTTTCTTTATTGGCTGTTGAGAGGCATGAAACATAACATCTAGAGGGCTGCTACAAGTTCGTACTCTATAATCACAGGGATTGTGATAAGTTCTATTTCAAGATATTTCCGTCAGAAAAGACAAATTGTACAGTGTATTTATGACCGTACATAAATGTATCTATCATTAATTATGTTCTTCATGGAAGAGAGCTTCCATTTTCATAAGATGCCAATGAGTATCACCTCCTTTGTTCAAATTTTACATGTCTGACAACTGAAAGAACGTCCCACTAACTGGCTTCTGGCTCTACATATTTTACCCTTTTAAAATCTCTACTACCCACATATATCTGGTTCCAGACATTGTTCATATCCTGATATGACCTCTGGCCCTGCGCTTTTGTGTCAGTCTCCAAATGTGTTTGCACAATGGTGGCAGGAATATTCTGGAAGATGTTCTTATGCTGCGATAGCTAGAAATAACTATTTATGAAAGTGACTGTCAATCATAAATATATTTAGTAAGCACAAATTATTTCCAGCTCAACTTCCCCTTAGCAAGATCCGCAAAATGCCTGTTGCTCCTATAACACAACTCCACCAGTGTGGCAGGGGTCTAGTCAGAGTGGAAGGAGATAGTTGTCTCAGTTCATTGTGATGAAGATATTTCACTTTCGTGGATTAAAAACAACCCATGCACAATTGTTAGGGCCTGTATCAGCCACAGTTCAGCTATAGAAACAGAACTAGTAGGAGATATTTAGTAAGAGGTTTATTGCAAAGAATTGATTTACACGTTTGTGGGAAATCTGAAATCTTTAGGAGAGGCTGCAACTGTCGGACCCAGTAGAACCTGCTATCCACAGATGAGAGTTCCTCTTCATCAGGGAAGTCTCAGCAGTACTCTTAAGGCCTACCCAGATTATCTAGGATGATCTCCTTTACTTAAAGTCAGCTGATCATGGACTTCAGTCACATTACAACATATCCTCACAGTAACACCTGGATCAGTGTTTGATTTACTTACTGGGGGTTGTAGCGTGGCAAGTAGTCAAACAAAACTAACCATCGCAGGGATATTCCCAGACTTTGAAAGTGGTGATATAAGAGAGAGGCTGAAACTTCACTCACTGTAGATAAATTTGTGCCAGAGAGGACATAGAGAAGAAGAAGGAAGATGTAGAGAAAATTATCCACACCTGCTTCACAGTTTGGATCAGACACATTTTATAGCCAGCCCCTGGGCTATTCATTTCACAAATCTCTAATAGTCTTCAAGGATTCCTCTAGGTTGAATTTACAGAAGAAACTATAGTGAATTCCTCAGGGTGAATCAGTGACCCCTGAAGAATGGGAAATTCATAGTTATATTAAGTAGCACTCACACAATAGGAATAGAGAATTCTTTGTTTCTATTACTATACATCTAAGGATAATAAGGGTCAATGTCTATGAGTAGCCAACTTATGAGAAATTCTGTTAGTTCCAAATGCTCATTAACTATCCACCTGGACCTAGTTTTTTGAAATAATAAAGACTTTTGATACAGAGAAGGCAATAACAATTACCAGGTTTTTGAAACGAATGCTCTTTCAAATTCAATCTATTTGACTGCATTTTATCACTGAATTAAAAAAAAAGAAAGATTCTTTAGAATAAATACCAGAGGCATGAATAATGCTTTTGAAACACTGTGAACTGGGGATGAGACACTTAATAATTTTTTGGTAGAGTTTAGTCAGAGTGATGTTTTGTAAGAGCTATGGGAATGCTTATAAGTGGCAGTGCTCAATATACTTGGACCTGGGCTCTGAAATGTTGGTAAAAGTGTTTGAAGGATTAATTTTTGTGCCTTTTGTTCAAGGCACAAAATAAGCTCCGAGGCTGCTGCTGCGTGGGAGGGGACAGCTTCACTTCTCTCTACAGAATCTCGGTGAACCTTTATGTGCATTTGTAATATCATCAATTCTTACAGTTTGCATGAATTTGTTTAACTTTGCCTTGGGTTCCCTTTACCAGCGTTAACTTTGAAATATCAGGCTCTTTTTAAGGCTACATGAGTAGGTACTTAAAAGCATTTGAGGAGAAAAAAATATATATACACATATATGTCTCCAACTCTAGATCAAGATCTCTTAAGATATCC
>NW_011888814.1:3460364-3466311 GCF_000151845.1 Pteropus vampyrus | reverse complement strand
ATAAAGACTTTTGATACAGAGAAGGCAATAACAATTACCAGGTTTTTGAAACGAATGCTCTTTCAAATTCAATCTATTTGACTGCATTTTATCACTGAATTAAAAAAAAAGAAAGATTCTTTAGAATAAATACCAGAGGCATGAATAATGCTTTTGAAACACTGTGAACTGGGGATGAGACACTTAATAATTTTTTGGTAGAGTTTAGTCAGAGTGATGTTTTGTAAGAGCTATGGGAATGCTTATAAGTGGCAGTGCTCAATATACTTGGACCTGGGCTCTGAAATGTTGGTAAAAGTGTTTGAAGGATTAATTTTTGTGCCTTTTGTTCAAGGCACAAAATAAGCTCCGAGGCTGCTGCTGCGTGGGAGGGGACAGCTTCACTTCTCTCTACAGAATCTCGGTGAACCTTTATGTGCATTTGTAATATCATCAATTCTTACAGTTTGCATGAATTTGTTTAACTTTGCCTTGGGTTCCCTTTACCAGCGTTAACTTTGAAATATCAGGCTCTTTTTAAGGCTACATGAGTAGGTACTTAAAAGCATTTGAGGAGAAAAAAATATATATACACATATATGTCTCCAACTCTAGATCAAGATCTCTTAAGATATCCAGATTCCAACCATTTCTCAAGTTGTTATCAACCAAAATGCCCCAGATTCTGCAAGAATAGACAGGAAAGGCACTATTTGCCTCTTCTGCCAATTCTGAGGTTGAAATCACCAGGACGAGATACTCCCAAGATAAAAAGACTAGAATGAGTGGAAGTGGCAGCAGGAGGCAGTGATGTGCTGGTAAAGCAGCTCCCCAGCCCCCTCCAAAAAGCTTTGATTTTGTAGTGTTTGCTGATTTCTATGGTGTAAATACTCTCATCATGGTGACTGTCCAGCTAACGACGACTGCCGCTCAAAATCTCTTAAGTTTTAACATTCATTCAGTAACATCCAGCTACAGTTGGTTTCTGCACATTATTATTCATTTTTTTCCTCTAACTGATTCAACAAACATTTCTTGAGTATCTACTATGTTAGCCACCATGCTAGATCTTTATGGAAATAAAGAGGTTAATTAATATGGCCTGGTCTGTCAGGAATTTATTATTTACTCTCTCTTGAAGTGAAGAAGTTGCTTAAAATTGGGGGTGTAAAACTCAAAAACAAATAAAAAGCAGCATCTCAAGACCTAGGAAGTTTGTATTAGCTCATGAGGAGGGATGTAAACACTTTCATTTGCAACATTTAAGAATAAATTTCAGTGAACATCTAGTTACTGTTTTCATTGTTCCATAGTCCATGAATTTCCTTGAAAGTTATGTCAGCTTATGTGGTCGTTACTTTAATAACATTACTACCCAATAACAAATTCCATGTTTAAAATTAGCCTGAGACTCAGCTTGCACCAGGTGCTCATCCTACAGCCGTGTTCTTGTTGAAATCTTTGGGTTGATTACTGCAGAAATGGGGAAGCATTTTCCCTTCTCCCTGGTGTTTCTGCCTCTGTTCACAGACAAGAGCGGTGAACACACTCATACCTTGCAAGAATTTTGAAGTGAGCCCTTTTTTTTCATCCATACACATTCTTCTTCATAAAAGGGGGAGTTGCACACCTGACTCATTGGAGTCTGTGTCACTCTGCTGAATCAACGCTCTTTGGTGGCACAGACCCTGGGACTTCGACATGTTGTCGGATTTAAATGAAAATTAGCTAAGTGGGACAGTGTCTTTTCAACAAGCAGGAGGCTGAGTAGATGAAGTAGACCTGCCCCTTTGATTCCCGTGGCTGGTTGGGTTCATAGATTAGATATATACCTTGCTCACCATCCCTCCCTCCCATGATATGTCCTTCCCTCTCCTGAGAGACTACCAGATCTCACTTCGACTTTGAACCTAAACTGTACCTTCTTGTCTTATCATTTACCACTGAGATATAGGACACATGCTTTGCTGTTAATAAAATTGACAATAAATGTTTGCTTAGATATTGATTTTTGTAACATATTCTGTCATCAGGGGACCCCAGAAAGGAGGAGAGGCAAGTTATAGGAACTTAAGTACAACTGAAAACCCTCCAGTTTAGCTTTTACCACTTTTTCATCCCTATCTAGTTCAGTTTGATTTTCTTATTTTTTGGTGCCTCCTGCCCAGGCTTATGTCTCCTTGAAACTTCCCCTTTGAAAACAGCTTTCTTCTTTCTTTCAACTGATATTCTCTTGTCAACAAATTCAAAAGTATTCTAAATAGTCCCTTTACCTCCCTTGTCATCAAAACACTGGCTTTTTTCTGATGAAAGCACATTTATATTCTACAATATCCTTAGTAGAGACCATTTTATTCCTTTATATCACAGGACCAAGAAAAAAGAGCGTTTGGTTACTTTTACTATTCCTCTAAACCACCTCCAGCGGCAGTTTGCAACCTCTCACGTTTAAACAGCAATTTCAGTTGTTAATGATTTTCAGAACTAAGAAACAGGGAGCGATTATGGAGGCAATAGGTGGGTAAAAAGACGATATTCTGGAATGATGTATTATGTTGAGAGAGAAGAGGAACAAGGACACGCATGTACAAACTGCGCTATGCTTAAGAGTAACACTGAACATAAGATGTCTTTCCATTTATTTGTGTCTTTTAAAATTTCTTTCAGCAGTGCTTTGCAGTTTTCAGTGTACAAGACTTTTGCCTCCTTGGTTAATGATGAGGTTTTACTTTTATTTCATTATTGTTTTTTAATGTTTAAGTGTTATTTTTTAATTTTTTGATTCCACCTTACTGCTTTAAAGACTTTTTTTTGATTGAGATATAGTTTACATATAACATTATATTAGTTTCAGATGTACAACATTATGATTTGATATTTGCATATATTGCAAAATGATCGCCACAATAAGTCTAGTTATCATCTGTCACCATATATAATTACACATTTTTTTCTTGTGATAAATATTTTTAAGATCTATTCTCTTAGCAACTTTCAAATATGCAATACAGAACTATTAACTATAGTCACCATGCTATACATTTCATCCTCAGAACTTATTTACTTTATTAGTTTGTATCTTTTGATCCTCTTCACCCATTTTCCCAGCCTCCACCCCCTGCAATTCCAATTAAAAATTACAATAGGATTTATTGAGATATAAACATTTATATGTGAAGGCCAAAGAAGTAATATAGCCAAAACATTTTTGAAAAGTAAGAATAAATTTAGAGAATCACAATATTTGAATTTAAGACTTACTATAAAGCTAGAACAATCAAGATTGTGTGATCGTGGCAAAGAGATAGACATATAAACAAATGGGATAAAATAGTCCATAACTGAGCTACATAAATATAGTTGATTCATTTTTGACAAGGATGCAAAGGCAATTCAATGGAGAAAGTTAGCCTTTATAACAAATCATGTGGGAGCAATTAGACAACCATAGGCAAAAAAAATGAACATTGACATAACTTCACACATTATGCAATAATTAATTTAAAATGGATCGTAAATATAAATGTAAAACTTAAAACCATACAAATTTTTAGAAATAAGCCTAGGAAAAATCTCTGGCTTGGGGTTAAATAAAGAGTTCTTCGATAAGGCATCAAAAGCACATCACAAACAAGAAAAATATTAATAAATTAGGCTTCATCAAAATTAAAACCTTTTTCTCTGTGGAATACAGTGTTTATGGGATGAAAAAAAAAGAAGTTACAGATTGAAAGAAAATATCTGCATTCCAAATTTATGTGCAGAATATAAAAGATCTATTAAAACTCAAGAGAAAGAAAAAGAATAATCCAATTAAAAATGTGCAAAATACCTAAAAAGACATTTCACTAAAGAGGTTATATGGAAGGCAGATTAGCAAATAAGCACACGAAAAGACATTTAACATCATTAGCCCTTAGGAAAACACAAATACCACAATTTTAATACTACTACTATATATCTATTAGAATGTCTAAATTAAGATGACTAAACATATATACCAAGTACTGGTGAGAATACAGAATAACTGGAACTCTTCTGGACTCTTGATGGTAATGAAACATGGTCGAGCCACTCTGGAAAACAGATTGGCAGTCTCTTAAAAACTTCTCCCAAACCTGGCAATCCCACTCCTAAGTAGAAAAATGAAAATACAACAACCTGTACACAAATATTTATAGCAGCTCTATTCATAATTGCCAGGAGTTGGCAACAACCCAAATGTCCGTTAGTGAGTGAATGGGTAACCAGCTGTATATCCACACTGTGGAATACTACTCCACAATAAGAAAGAATGATCTGTCGATACATTCAACAACTTAAGTAAATCTCAGGCATTATGCCAAGAGGAAGAAGCTAGTCTCAAAGTTACGTATGGTATAATTCTATTTATATGCCATTCTTGAAAAGACAAAACTAGTGACAGAGAACGAAACAATGGTTGCCAGGGGTTACAAATGAGAGTATGTTAGGGGTTAGGAATGTTACAAAGGATGTTCTGAGCTGGAGGGAGTTTGGGGGTGATGTAATTGCTCTGTATCTTGATTGTGGCAGTGGGTACACATGGTTAAAATTCACAGAACTGAACCAAGAAGAGGTAAATTTTACTGCATGTTTATTTAAAAAGTAATGTTTATAAAAAGTTTTATTTTTTTCTTTCCAGACAGGTGAAAAACCTATTTATCTTATTTCACATGCGGACAAACTTCTCAAAAGGATATTAGACAGTAGAACTTTCCAAACTGATTTACTCAGGAAAATGGTTCTGAGAGGAATTAGTGATTTTGATGGGGAAAAAAACCTTACCCAACTAGTCAAACAGTTATCCTTTCTTTTTTGTTATAACAAGATATTTCCTAGATTCTTTAATGTTCTATTGTTTATTGTGAAGTCTCGAGAGAATAATTTATGACACAACATTCCCCAGGCTTCCAGAACTAAAAGATCTGTTGGTCTTGGAGTGTTGATTAACCTCTTCCTGAGGTACCAGTTGTCTCAGTCAGCTAGGGCTGCTGTAACAAAATGTGATCGACTGGGTCTTATACAACAGAAATATATTCTTCATAGTTCTGGAGATTGAGAAGTTGATGAACAAGGTGCCAGCAGATTAAGTTCCTGGTGAGAGCACTCTTCATGGAGTGTAGACAGCCTACTTCTTGCTGTATCCTCACACGGTGTTTCCTTGGTGTGTGCTTCTGGTGAAAGAGAGATCTCTCTTCAGTTTCTTATAAGGATACTAATCTCATCATGGGGGCCCACTCTTATGACCTAAGATAAACTTGATTACCTCTCAAAAGCTCGCCCACAAATACTATCATATTGGGGCTTTGATAATGAATTTGGGGGATGGGGCACGAACATCCAGCTTATAACACCCGTGTTCTTTGAATTGCAATTTGGAAACAGCTTCTTATCACTTTTTTTGAAATCATATTTATTGTTGTTTATTTTACAAATGATAAAACTTGTTGATTATAAGTATATACCTCAATGAGTTTTTACAAATGTGTACAATCATGTAACTGCAACCACATCAAGATATAAAACATTTGCATCATTTCAAAAAGTTTCCTGATGCCCATTGCAACCAATTGCCTTCCCCCAACTCTGGGCCCCTGGAAAACACTGATCTGCTTTCTGTTACTATGGTTCTTCCTATTTAAAATTTCATAGTGGTGGAATCCTACAGTATGCAGTTTTATGTTTGGCTCTGTGGGAGTTCAGAACAAGTCTTCCCAAGATGTGCTTCTGTGGTATGCAGATTGTTTTGAGTTAAGGGCAATTTTAGCTTCAGGTTCAAAAGAAACCTCTTTTAACTACCTAGAAGAACTTGAATTAGGTGCCTTGCCCATAATAAGAGATTATCAACAATAATCTCTTTTTGACCCACCTATATGGCAGAGCAAACTGCTATTTCCTAAATATCTGCTCTTCTTATCATCCTGCAATGACCCTTTGAAGCCCCCAA
>NW_011888814.1:3457268-3459429 GCF_000151845.1 Pteropus vampyrus | reverse complement strand
AAAAAAAAAAAAAAAAAAAAAAATCAGGACATTAGAAGTACAATGTTCTGAACTTAAGAAAAATGAAAGAAAAAGACTGGCAAAATCTTCCTAAAAGATAAGCTAAAAATTTTATACCCTAAGAACTCTGCTTGGTAACTGTTAGGCTGGAAGCTCCAAAATATGACTAGATGGAATTGGGGGCTAAACCCCACATATGGCTAGGGTCCTACCAAACTGGAGCTAGGCCTCGAGGGAAGTATAACCTAAAACTACAATGGCAATTACGAAGACTATCCCACCTAGATTAGACGATTTAAAAGTGCATTTAAAAAGCCAGGGCTTCCAAATGAAATAAACAGAACGAGACATATTTGTTGGCAAAGCCCCAACTCAGGCTACAATCAGATTAAAAGAACATGGAAATGTAAGAATCGATGAGATTATGAAAATTGGAATGTTTTAACAGGCTTTATGTTAAAAAAAAAAAAAGTTATGTCACCTTGAATTGATTGCATCTCTTTTACCTGATTGTATTGTGGAAATAGACATTGTGTCTCACTGGGAGACTGGGACGTGCAAGCTGTCAGTTCTTTCTTTTGACCAAGGGAAAGATTCTAAAAGGAAATGACCTTCTCACCCTCTTGAGTCCACGGAATTGTTTAATACCTCCAGAAATATTTACTGTTTGTCCTGAAATTTGACAAGATATTTGAAAGGATTTAATAACTTTTTGATAAGAAATTTGGCAAAATTGGAAGCTGATAGAAACTGTTTATTTTGGGCATCTTCTCTAAAATACATCAAAACTATGTACCCTGAGGGAAGGAAGTGAATTTGGGATTATGTAGTTATACAAGTGGGTCAATCTATGATGTCACTTCTGTTACAGCCTAAATTTTGAGAGCAATTGTTTTTATCTTGCAAATCTTTGTGAATCCAGAAATGCAGCTCTTGAAGCAGTTTAAAGCTCAGATGTATCTTTATCATCCCTGATTCCTAAAACTGAAAGCAAAAAAAAAAAGGGAAACTAGGGTGTTTTTGAAAGCTCAAACTGCTGCTATACTTTCAAGGCTTTCTTGCCAAGCACAAATACAAATCTTATAAGTGCTTTCCCCACAAATATTAGTAAGAAAGAGCTTTATTTTAAATGAATAATTAAGTATTGACTCATATTGAATTATGATCTTAGTTGGTCAAATGTCCAAACCTTTTGATATATTTGATAAATTTCCCCAACTTTAAATTATAAATAGAGTCTTGATCTGGGAATAATTTTGAGGTATTCCAGAAGAGCTAATGGAATACTTCAAAAGATTTGTGTTCTCTTGTTACAAAAGACAAATATTAAACTAATTAGGCTTCTCTGGTATGTTGAAATTACATGGGAAGCATTGCCAAATAAGAAATAACATTGAACATCTTCTTTATGTAGTTTTTGTATACGTTATAAGTGTTCCGGAAATTATGTGAAATTCCTGGAAATCTTAGATGTCCTGACATAAGACATCTGTCATCAAAATTGAGGGACACATAGAATTGTGGGAAACATGGTGGAGTAAGAGACGTCCTCAGATCTCTCCCCTTGAAACAACAATAAGCTGAACATCTAAAATTCAACAAAAAAACACCCAAACTACATACCAGTGCACGTCTGAGAGTGGGATTTGTGCATAAGAGCTACCACAGGTCAGAAACCCAGTGTCGGACGGTGGACTGGAAGAAATAAAGAAACTGCTTCTTGCAGTCCTCGAAGCTCCCTGCAGGAGGAGGGGGAGGAGAGTAGGAGCGGTGAGTTCCCTGAACAGCCCTGCCTTGGAAAGCTGTCAGCTCCCCATAGCCGGCCAGTGGCAGAGCCCAGTCATCAGGTCAGTAAACAGAGAAGCAGGATAGGACCACAGAAAAACAATAGTTGATTTTTTACCAGTCATGGTTGCAAAACCGAGGCTGAGTGCAGCACACAACTCCTAACCCAGAGGGCCCCTCCCCCTATATCCTCTGAGACTGATCACTGCAGAGCCCCAGGGGAATCTGAGCAAACGCCGCCGAGACTGTCACTGACACTGACAGGAACTGAAACTAAGGGTAGCGAGCATGATTAAATATCTACAAGAAAATAAAAAAGGCATTATTTAGGCTTTGTATAAAACAGAGATCCAAGAGGCTTAGATACCACCTACTG
>NW_011888814.1:3452510-3455868 GCF_000151845.1 Pteropus vampyrus | reverse complement strand
CTATAAGAGGACCTCATATTTCAATAATCACCCTAAATGTAAATGGACTGACTGAACTCACCAATAAAGTCACAGAGTTGCAGAATGATTTAAAAAACAAAACTCAACCATATACATCTCAGCTCCAAAGACAAATATAGACTCAGGTGAAAGGGTGGAAAATGCTCTTTCAAACAAATGGCATTCAGAGAAAAGTGGGAGTAGTGGCACTAATATCGGACGAAATAGACTTCAAAATATAAAAAGGTAAAGAAAGATACTGAGAGATATTTCATAATGATAAAGGGTTTCATGCACCACGAAGACATAACACTTATTAATATCTATGCTCCCAATCAGGGAGCCCCAAAATATATAAAGCAATTACTAACAGAACTAAAAGGAGAAACAGACCAAAACACTGTCACAGTAGGGGACCTAAATATCCCACTGTCAGATATGGACAGATCATCCAAACAGAAATTCAATAAGGAAATAACATCTTTAAATGACACATTAGACCAATTGGACATAATTGACATTTATAGAGCCTTCCATCCCAAAACAGCTGCTTATACATTCTTCTCTAGTGCACATGGAACATTCTCAAGAATTGACCACATACTGGGACACAGAGATAGCCTCAACAAATATAAAAGGGTTGAAATCATGCCAACCAATTCTCTGATCATAATGCTTTGAAACTAAAGATCAACTGCAAAAAGAAATCAAGAAGAACTACAAATACATGGAGATTAAACAACATGCTACTGAAGAATAACTGGGTCAGGGAAGAAATAAAAAGAGAGATCAAGAGATACATAGAAACGAATGATAATGATAGTACAACATATCAAAACTTTTGGGACATAGCAAAAGCTGTCATAAGAGGAAAGTTCATATCATTACAGGCCTATCTCCAAAAACAAGAACGAGCCCAAATGAACAACCTAATGCTGCATCTTAAAAAACTAGGAAAGGAAGAACAAATGAAGCCTGAAGTCAGCAGACGGAAAGAAATCATAAAAATTAGAGCAGAAATAAATGAAATTGAAAACAAACAGAAAAAAAAACCAATAGAAAAAATAAATGCAACAAAGAGCTGGTTCTTTGAGAAGGTTAATAAAATTGACAAACCCCTGGCTAGACTCACTAAAGGAAAAGAGAAAGGACACAAATAAACAAAATCAGGGATGAAAGAGGTAAATTACAATTGACATCGCAGAAATACAAAGGATCTTACAAGAGTACTATGAAAAAATCTATAACACCAAATTTAATAACCTAGAAGAAATGGACCAGTACTTAGAAAAATACAACATTCCTAGACTGAATCAAAAAGAACTGGAAAATCTAAATAGACTGATCAGCAGTATGAAAATTGAACAAAATACAAATGATTCAATCAAAAAATGGGCAGAGAACAGACACTTCTCCCTAGAGGACATACAAATGGCCAACAAATATATGAAAAGATGCTCAACATCGCTAGTTATTAGGGAAATGCCAATCAAAACCACAATGAGATACCATCTCATATCTGTTAGAATAGCTATAATGAACAGGACAAGTAATAACAAATGTTGGAGAGAATGCGGAGAAAAAGGAACCCTCATACACTGCTGGTGGGACTGAAAATTGGTACAGACACTATGGAAAACAATATGGAGTTTCCTCAAAAAACTAAGAGTTGATCTACTATATAATTCGGCAATCCCTCTATGGGTATTTACCCCAAAGACTTGAAAACTCATATCCGAAAAGATATTTGCACATTCACATTATTAACAGTGGCCAGGACATGGAAACAACCGAAGTGTCCTACGATAGATGATTGGCTAAAGAAGCAGTGGTACATATATACAATGGAATATTACTCAGCCATAAGAAGAGATGAAATACTGCCATTTGCGACAACATGGATGGACCTTCAGATAATCATGCTAAGCGAAATAAGCCAGACAGAAAAAGTTGAAAATCACATATCACTTATATGTGGAATATAAACCTAAAACAAAAAGAATAAAATACTTAGGAATAAATTTAACGAAACATGTGAAGGACCTATATAATGAAAACTACAAGACCCTATTAAAAGAAATTGAAGAAGATACAAAGAAATGGAAAGATATTCCATGTTCTTGGATTGGAAGAATCAACACAGTTAAAATAACCATATTGCCTAAAGCATTATACAGATTTAATGCAATCCCCAATGCTACCCCAATAAATTTAATTAAAAAATTGAGGGACACAAAGAACTAACCCTGAGTATCAGATTGTGGCACATATGGATGAAGTCCATTCTGTTTCTGCAAAAATGACCCCTCATCGTCAAACTTTTGCTATCCTGATGTCCTTGTAACATGGCTACAGTCTGCTCCTGAATCAGAGAAATTAATATGAGTAAACAATGGCTGTAAATGAAATAAATAATTGGGCTATGGGAAACCTATGGCGACTACTTGGTTCTTCCCAATTCCTTGGCATTTTTTTTTTTGATTTTTGCATTCTTTCATTCACTATAGTACATTTAAACTGGACTTCATTCAATTGCTACTTAGTAGAAGTTAGTAGTATGTTCTTGTTTTCGTACGTATATTTCCTGGATGAGCTTACCACAAGGCTGATGCCCTCACGATGGCAAAGAAAACTTAGAATATGTGTTTACTACTTGGGGTATATCTTCCACAATCTTCAGGGATCAATGCATATACTTCACTGAGCAAATCATAAGCCTTGACAGACAGCCTTGCAAACTTCTGGGAGTTATCACTGATCCTATCACCCTCAGTGATCAGGAAAGGTCGAGAGATCTAATGGAAAAATTGGATCCAAGAAGAACAGGTTTAACTACCGAGAACTGAATGAACTGATGAGAATGGTTACCATTTTTATGATTTTTTTTTGTTTGAGATTGCTGATTTTTAAAAATCTTTTGTTTGCCAGATAAAAGGAACTTGTTTCTCTTAAACTATCTATGACTCAATAATTTGCTAAATTATGCCTTTGTAAGCAGTATTGAAACATTTATATTTTTCTCCCTCCCTGATACTTCCAGAATTTGGAAACTCTTAATAAGTGAGTATTTATATTTTCACAGCAATACAATTGTTTGCATAAGTTTAATAAGAACCTGTTCCCTTTATAACAAGAAACAATTGGAAACCAGTTATATTACCAAGGCTTTGACTGGAATGTCATATTTGAGGGAGACATGCATAGACTCAGATGTGATCAGAAAACTTTAAGGAATTAAGATTGACTTTGGAAGCCAATAAAAGCCCCTTGGGAAAATAGCCTGGTACCTTGTTTATACGCTTCACAGCAGTATTTCCAGGTAAAGAATGAAGGTTGCTTCCTGGAAGATGCAAAGAAA
>NW_011888814.1:3451958-3452460 GCF_000151845.1 Pteropus vampyrus | reverse complement strand
CCCCTTGGGAAAATAGCCTGGTACCTTGTTTATACGCTTCACAGCAGTATTTCCAGGTAAAGAATGAAGGTTGCTTCCTGGAAGATGCAAAGAAAGAAACTCAGAACACACTGGGGACCTTGAGAAGAGAGGAATTAATTCAAATCTATAGGTATTGCAGGTGAAGTCTGATGGCAAGTACGTGGCTTCACTTCTTAGCCTCAGGAGGCCTTTTAAAGTTTGATCTGATGATTCCTTATGAACAATTGCAGCAAAACAGATTTAAAAGAGCCAATGTGGGTAATTACTATTCTTGCTGGACTTTGGGAGCCCACTGACATCACTGCCTCCTGACATGAGACACAATTTGAACTGAACTGAACTTTTCTTAAGGACTAAGTCTGGTCTAATGAGATATAAAAACTCCACCAACCCAACCTCTAATATGATACTTCCAGGGAAGTTTCAGAGGAGGGAACTGTGGGAGTTCAGAACAAGTCATCCCAAGATGTGCTTCTGTGGT
>NW_011888814.1:3451577-3451908 GCF_000151845.1 Pteropus vampyrus | reverse complement strand
AAGGGTGATTTTAGCTTCAAGCTCAAAAGAAACTTCTGCCCCTCCCTTTAACTACCTAGAAGAACTTGCCCATAATAAGAAATTATCAGCAATAATCTTTTGATCCACTTTATGGCAAGGCAAATTTCAAATAATATTTTTTAAATTACACTTAACATACAGTATTACATTAGTTTCATGTAATGTACAATATAGTGATTAGACATTCATGTAACTTATAAAATGATCACCCCAATAAGTCTGGTACCCATTTAACACCATACATAATTATTACAATACTATTGACTATATGCCTTATGCTGTCCTTTACATACCTGTGACTCTTTATAAC